>NC_079418.1:25301302-25338802 GCF_026213295.1 Gadus chalcogrammus | reverse complement strand
CTTGGTGCTCGACTCCACCTCAAACACCTAGAGACGGGCACATACACACAAGACCAGTTGGCATAAACAGGCCTTGAACTACTTTTCCCTGTTTCACTAAAGCAGATGGTGTTATCCAAAGCAACTGACTGTGAATACATGTACATCTCAAACCAGGCGGGCTACGGACATCAGGGATCGCACCCAGGGAGTCAACTATTCTCCATGGCCGCTACACTCTACCCCCATGTAACATAAAGGGCCCTATCTTGCATCCGGCGCAATTGACTTAATCACTGGCGCATGTGTCATTGCTAGTTTGCAACTGGCGCAGAGCGTTCTTTTCCCTCCTGCGCAAACTGGCGTCATTTTGCACTTTCAGAAACCACTTGCGCCACAAATCAGGAAATACCTGGTTTAAAGTCAGTGGCGCGTTGTTCAGATGCTATTTTAAGGGCGCATGCATAATGTTGCTTGTGCACCACGCGCATACACTTTGCTTCTCTCATCTACCTAGTAGCCACACATTCTTGGTAAATTATTTGGGAAAGAACAGCTGATACAGCGGTAATGGGGGCGTCAGCACCACTGGGCTAGTGAAGAAGGCCCAGCAGAGACTATACTTCCTGAGAGTTCTCAGGAGAAACAACTTCCCCCAGAAACGGCTGCTGTCCTTCTACCGCTGCTCAATAGAGAGCATATTGACCTACTGTCTGTGTGTCTGGTTCTCAAGCTGCACTGTGGCACAGAGGAAAAGGCTCCAGGGGGTCACAAAGGCAGCGCAGAAAATCACCGGCTGCCCTCTTCCCTCTCTGGACGAACTGCACAGCTCCCGCTGCCTTAAAAAGGCCAAATCCGTCCTGCAGGACTCATCACACCCCGGTCACAAACTGTTTGAACTACTGCCATCAGGCAAGAGATACAGGTCCATGAAAACAAGGACAAACAGACTACAAAACAGTTTATCCAACAGCCATAACCTCACAAAATGTTGCTACCAGAGCATAGTTGTGTTGTGTATCACATTCGTGTAGGCATATTTATAAATGTGAATGTTTGTGTGTGTGTGTCTTATGTTGTTTTTAGTGTACTTAGTTGATTATAGTTTTTATTTATTTATTTATTTATACATACTACCTCAATGTGATGTTTTTGCACTGAACAAGGACTGCCCTTAATTTCGTTGTACTTGTTACAATGACAATAAAGATATTCTATTCTATTCTATTCTATTCTAATAAATGTACTTTTAAATCAATGCATCTGCAAACACCGTACAGAAAACACATATTTTCTTGACACAGACATCGTGTACATGCCCATAACTTTTAGGATTGATGAGTAGTTGATCGTGAGAAAACATTGTTTTACCGCGACGCGAGTGAGTGTTAAAAAGAAATTAAAGAATTAATGAAGGCGGGCGCGCGTGTGTGCGTCCATCTGTTTAAAGACACGCAAGCTAAACACGTAACGCATCATACAGTCCATGGCAATGTATATTAACGGGGGGACACATGCATATTAGGAACACAAGTCAATAACGATAATGCATGCAACACTGATAAGAAACAATGTTTATAATGTCTTGCGTATATCATTAAATAGAACCACAGTTACCGCATATCATGTTATATTATATAAGTTTTCTTTGCCGAAATTTATTTGAGGACTCAGTATTTCTGAAGTTGTGGAAGAAATCCTTATTCCATGTGTGAGTTAAATTAAGCCATTTGAAGTTTGGAATTAATGTGCATCTGTCTCATCGGAGACTGCAGACGCGCTGTCAAACTCCCCCAAAGGGGATGGGAGCTGGCACTCTCATTGGTTTATTGCACGTTACGCCCAAACCACACCTACGGGTAATTAGGCTACTTCAGACCAACCCTTTTTAGATATGCGCCGGGCGCAAGAGTCATTTATGCGCCGGTAAACTAGCGACATTGCCATAGAACCGCCCACAAAGCTACTTGCGCTTGGCGATTCTCACTTCAGACCGTTAAAATAGGGCCCAAAACCTGCACTATTCTTACCTCGTCTGAATCGTCCGGGAAGTAGACCTTGTGGAAGATCTGAGTTGTTTTATGTTGGATGGCCTCCACCTCCACCAGGTGAGGGGGGTACTTCCTGGATCCGTTCCTAGGGGACATGGACAGTGTTCAATATGGGCTCCTGGTGGGTCATCTAAATGTTAAAAGCCATCCAACTGGGCACGTGGTTGAACTGTTGCTCCTCTGATGTTAGAAGACAAAGCAAAATGTCTCCAAATCGATCATTTAAAGGTTTAGCCTGATCCGGTTGTGTAACAATGTGGGTAGTCTCAAAATCAGACATCCGGTTGACATCTGGAAGTGACCATATGTAACACAATGATACATGGGTACTGCAGTCCACATCCACTGTATTGGACAGCTCCACTTATCTGTTATGAAACAGGAAACAAGGCATTGCTCCGCCTCTTATTTTCCCGCCCAGGCTCTGTGCATTCCACTCCCAGAATGTCATCGATAATTTAGTAAAGACAGCTAGATTCGAGATTATTATGTCAGCAGATTAGGTTAATTTGATTAGATTTATTATATAAAAAGCATTGCTTCAACCTTCAAAGGGGTTTTAACCATAGCATCTAACAGAGGGTCCAATCAAGAATGGGCAAAAAAGAAGGACCTGTGTGTGTGTGTGTGTGTGTGTGTGTGTGTGTGTGTGTGTGTGTGTGTGTGTGTGTGTGTGTGTGTGTGTGTGTGTGTGTGTTTGTGCCTGTGTGCGTGCGTGCGTGCGTGCGTGTGCGTGTGATTACCGCAAGGCCTTCTGCAGGCGCTGCATGCAGTCTGGGGCCAGGGGGTGGTGCTTCTTGGCCTGCAGGAACTTGTGGACGTGAGGCAGCAGGACGTTGCTGGGGGGGAACAGGCCGGTACAGAGCCAAAGCAGCTCCCAGCCCTTCTCCTCGCTGTACCTACACACAACCACACACACACACACACACACACACACACACACACACACACACACACACACACACACACACACACACACACACACACACACACACACACACACACACACACACACACACAATACCAATCCAACTTAATTAAGTACTTTTCATGCAAACCTGCCATACAAAGGGCTTTAGAAGGCAAACAAGACAACATGAACTGAAGGTATTAGTTGAGAAACATCCATTGAATTAATATTAGTAATTCAGATACACACACACACACACACACACACACACACACACACATAAATGCACACACACACACAAGCCTACTTGACGTTGTTGTCGGTGAGCTGTCTGAGGATCTGGCAGAAGATCTCATCCTTGAGCACCTCGGTCTTCAGCGCGCCCTCGAAGATCTGGTCGGTCAGCTCGTTGACGGAGCGCGAGCGTTTGGACGGGTAGTCGCCCATGTACTTCATCACAGGTGGAGGACCCTGGTCAAGGGTTCAATACGCTGTCCGTGGAACAGGCCAGGCGGTCAAAACATTGACCAAAACAGCACATACTGTCAGTGGCAGGAGTTCCACATAAGCTGAGAATGCGGCACATGCTCAGGCGTTACGGCAGACGACCAAAATTAATCTTCAATGTTTTTGTTTTATTAAGAATACAGTATAACTGTTCTCCAATGTTCTGCTGTTATACCTAAGCTAATCAAGCACCAAGCGGATAGGCTCTTGTCCCTGTAGCCGCAACACACCACAACACAACACAAGACCCGAGAAAGGATATAGATGAAAGCCAGGCAGGCCTCCTGTGAGAGCTCGTCGTGGGCCAGCACCTTCTTGAGCAGGGGCTGTTTGAGGGGCTCCCTGGTACAGCTCCAGAGACGCTCCTTCCCCCGCGCCTTGGGGATCATCACCCTGCTAAGAGTGCTCTTAGGAGGGGGTCTGGAGAGAGTGCAGAAGGGAGAGGGAAGATATCAGACAGACAGACAGAGCGAGAGAGTCAGAGAGAGACAGAAAGAGAGTAATAGAGAGAGCAAGCACGGAAGCGATCAAGAGATCGAGAGAGGGAACGAGGTATTGTTGGGAAGTTTTTGAGTGGGAACCTCTTGGCAAATCCTCTATTTGTACCTTTTTATTGATATTTTTCTTTGCTTCTATTTGATCTATTTTGTATTGAACCTATCTTTTGATTCATATTGCTCTTTCAATCCCCTTATTTGCTCTGTTGAGGCACTCCTTGAAGCCATTGCTGTGAGTGGCCGAATAGAGACATGAGCGTGTGCGTGTCTGCACCTGAAGTAGTCGTAGGAGAACTCCTCCAGCGTGTAGGGCTTGACCTTGTCCAGGTGCTCCGCCTCAGACAGCTGGGTCATGCTGATGGACTCTCTCCTCTGGTCCGGCGTCATGGTGACCAGGGCCTGCAGGGAGGGGGCGGAGCCAGGACAACCATGGATGAGTGAGGAGACGTTTACATGCAGTTGTTGATTCACCCACGGACTCTCCAGTTGTTGTTCATGTTTGCACATGAACCCACAAGTCCATTGGTGCGTTTTTATGTGGTTATTTTTGTCATGTAAAAACTTTGATTTTTCATGAGTAATTCTGTGTATACATATATATATATATATATATATAAAAAAAAAAATGTATATACATATTAGGGATATTCCAATGTATATTCTTATCCGTATTTGTATTCATTTTCTCTAGTTTGTGATACTTGTGATGGTCATACTCTGTTCTTTCTGCTGTTGAGACCCCTTGGGTTACCCTTCAGGGATGAATAAAGACTCATTTATAAAGACGTATTGTTGTATACATCTACAGTATATACACATCCAGCATCACAGCGCTGCACCACCCACCACGATGTCGTACTGCGGCCGGGTGACGGTGGGCAGCACGTAGACGTAGTCGGCGGGGAAGTCGCCCCTCTGCTTGGTGCGGTCGTTGGCGCCGTAGGCCCAGCCCGAGTTCAGCACGTGCTCGCCGTCGTGCTCCTCCAACAGGATCAGGTCGCCCTTGGAGAAGCTCAGGAAGGCGGCGTCCGGCCCGGCTGCGAGGAGCGGCGGATAAAGAGCGTTGCGTCGGGTGAGGTCGGGTTTCATTCGGGGCGCGTTGCCGTCGTGCATGTAGGACAGTCGAGCTGTCACGTGGAGCGATGGTTGCGATTGATGATGTCATATTTTGGACTAAAAGGCTCCTTTGTGGTAGGAGAGTGGCTTGAAGGACAGCGGGAACGACATGCAGCGCAGGAATGCGGCTCCCTGCCGCACACCGCACACCATATTTACTGTTAATCTCTTCTAACATGTCATGTTAAAAGAGATTAAGAGTAATGTTCACAATGAACTGGAGGCGGACGGCTTGTGGCTTTCTAAATGGTAGATGAGTTTCATGTTTCACTGGGCCAACTTGGTTTGCTGAAGTACACATTATAAAATTCAGTCAATACAACACAGCTGGGATCCGGAGGCAACATGAGCACCCGATAGTAAAAGTTATTAGACTGCAGTCTGCCTCGTTTCACAGGCTCACTCTGTCGGCCATGTTCCAGGGCCATCCATCTTTCTCTCATTTAGGCGAAAGCAACGCAGTAAATTGAATTTTAATCAAGAACCTTGGCCCCCGCTAGCAGGCTGTCACTAGTTATACTGCACGTACAAAGCTGCTCAGTACGCTACAGATGGCAGAAGTCCTGGTTCAATACAATGTATTATTATTTTACCAATGCAGCGGGATTCTGTTGGTTGTACTGTACTTTTATCTGGGATATATTTTTATTGACTTGGCAACAACACCCCATGTTCCTTAAGTGGATTACTCTGTGAAATCTACATGTAGCTAAGCGGTAGGCCTGTAGTCTCTAATGCTTAGCTTCTTCTCCCTAAACCCTACTAGAGACGGCTTACTTCAAATTGAACAAAATGCAAAGAAACAATTCAACTTTGTAAACTAGAGGCACATCAAAAGATGGGGCTCATCTCAAAAGGGTTTTTGGTGCAGCCGGTCGGCAACGCCTCACCTGGGTTGGGGCAGTCCAGCAGAGCCACCACATATTTGGACCTCTTGCGAAGGCCATCCAAGAACTCCACCACCAGGTCGCGAATGTCCTCGGCGTTGTTGGAGGTAAACGTGTACTCGTCCCCTTTGATGGTGGCCAGGGTGAAGCTCTGGCCCTGGAGCTTACCGCCCCTGTGGGAAGAGGGCTCTTAGCGTTAGCCCGAGCATTGCATGTCTTTAAGCACGGTTCGGATAGCTTGTTGCTCTGAGAAGGTGGAGCATGTCCTTGATTATGTTTGAAAGGGTTTTCTAAAGGTAGAAACATTTGAACTACAAATACTGGTGGTGCTCTGAGTGATTAGTCTTCCGTTGTCGGGCTAAGCGGGCTTCTGATGGTTGATATGTTACTTGTTATGTTAAAAAGTCTTATGTGATTTATTTTTTAAAGTGTGTGAGTAAAGAAAGAGGTTCTAAAAAGCTGTACAACAAGTGCAATAGTACAAGAGAATTTTTTAAAGAAAATGGCAACAAACTGTACATAAAGCCTCTTTAAAGGTTGAGTGTGTAGAATTGAGTAACTTAGCAACTTGCGGTCTGGTTGCCAATAGAGCGTTGGCCTCCCTTTGCAGACAGCCTACCTGCTACTTGACACTGCAGTGATTTCTGGGAAGGACAGCTCAAGAAGGACCTGCTCCTGCTCGTCCACAAAGTAGACGCCGGTCCAGTTCACCGCCACGATCACGTCGTTCTTGGGCAGGCTGGGCCCTGGTGAAAACAGAGCAAAACCTCCGTTAGACACAAACCAACACTGAGAAATAGAAAGAAATGAAGCTCAAACTCTGAATGTAACACAACATGCTGGCTAGTGTTTCACACACCTGAGAATTTGAAGGCCTCGTAGAAGCGTGAAAAGAGCAAAGGCCACTTGAATCGAGCAAAGTCCACGACGTCTTCTTTAACCTTCTGTGGGTCCAACCGCTTCTTGGTATACAAGCCCTGGGGAGGTAAGTGGTTGGCGTTAAGTTGGAAAGCGTGGAACAGCCTAGCCTCGATGTCATGCTAAAATTACAAGTTTTGTGGGAGGAAGGTGTGTAACACACACACACACACACACACACACACACACACACACACACACACACACACACACACACACACACACACACACACATACACACACTACCTTCTTGTGGGCGGCGAGGATCCAGGCAGCCCACTTCTCGGGGGTCTTGGTGGAGGTGATCTCCCGGTCGGGGATGTAGGAGGGGATGAGACCCAGCAGGCGGTCCTGCAGGACCTCCGGGCCGTAGTCCACGTAGTACTGCTGGGCCGCCAACTCTGCCAAGTCCTCCTCCTGTTCCACAACAACACAGTGGCTGGTAAAGGGGCCTTGTTCGCCTATAGCGGCCATCTTGGATCTAAACGCTAGCAGGGGCGTCCACATCCAGTTTCCCTCCACACAGCTAGAGTTTAGATCTAGATGGCCGCTTAAGGTAAACTGCAGTGTGAGGAGGGGCAAAGGGCACAACCAAGGGCAGATTGATTTGAATCAAGGCCACAACACTGCTGTGTGACTTTTTTTCTGAAGAATCTGTTTAGAGACAGTACAGTACAAATTGCCACCAAAGGTGAACTTATGTTTTTGGATCTAGATATTAACATCTAGACCAAAAACATAAGTAATGGGTTAATGATAAAGCACTAATTGATGAAGGGGCAGTCATTTGTAAGTTGTTTCGCTGTATAGTTCTGACCTTTATAACAACACAACATAATAACACAATGAATCACATTATTGTCTGTATAGTCTGTGTCATTCCCGAGTGCGCGCTTCCTTTTCTTCCACTTGTCACATTAAGCGTGTGACGCCGCTCATCAGGTCTCTCTCGGGGGGAAGCGGGGGACACTCACCCCCTCGCAGCGGTACTCTCCAAACTTGACCCCGCGGACCACCTGCTGGTAGATGAGGTTGGTGGCCACGCCGTCCTCGGCCGGGTCGTGCCAGGGGCTGAAGATCTCCTTGCGGAAGAACAGCCTCCAGGGGGCGTTCCTCTCCTGGGCGCCCTGCTCCTTGGCGTACTGCTCGCACTGGGACACGGCGTCCATCACGTGGTCGCTGCCGCTGCCCAGCGAGGACACCTGCAGCCCGGCCCGGGGGGAGGGGTCAGACGCTTCGGGGGACGGGTTTCAGAGGGAGGGGACGGGGGAGGAATCTCGAAGGAGGATTTTTGGAACAATTGCCTTCTCTCTGTATGTGATTCTGAACGAATCCGATCTAAAAGGTTACTTCCATGTTGAAAATGTCAGGTTTGAGGTTTGGTTGAATATAAATGGATATGAGCTGTTCATTATGACTTAGGACCCCGTCTCAGGTTTCAGGAATATAATACATATATATATTAAGTCAGTGCACCCAACTCGTGAAAGCTAATCATTTCTTTCTGACCACAGTGATGTCGACATTTTCCGATGTTTTTCAGAATAATCACCGATGGCGAACCATGAATAAAGTTATGATTGGAATGAGAAGGTCAACCCTCAGGGCCAGCACTTTCGATATGATAAAGCACAATACAATACGAGACAACACAATACAATACAACCCATACAATACCATGCAATACAATACATTACAATACAATACAGCACATTACGATGCAATACAGTACGATATAACCCACACAACACAATACAACACAACACAAAATAAAGGGATTAGAACTCGGCCGTGTTTCCTACCTTGTCGAACAGCGCGATGTAGAGAGAGAAACCGAAGCGGTCCCTCAGGTTGATCTTGTCGGCCAGCGCGTTGCACAGCTCGCTGGCGGTGGTGGCCGAGTCCGTGAGCAGGGTCTTGGTGGTGCTGTCCATGAAGGTGACCGGACACATGATGGGCTTCTTGGACTTGGTGGCCTGGGGAGGGGAGAGAACGACACCGCCTCGTTCAATCATGCAGTGAAAAGGTTTTATTTCCGAAGAATATTTGTACACGTTACTGACTGATTGTCGTTGTTGCTGCCGTTGCTTGTTGTTGTTTTGGTTTGAGTTTTTGGTTTCGTTTCGCGGCAGGCTTTGACAAAGTCTGGCGTGATCTGTTTGATATATGGTCTTATTCACCTGCAGCTCCAGCCAGGATGGAGGCTGTGTCCTGGTGCGGTTGACAAACGTCCTCCTCAATCTTTCCTCGCAGTACGGAGCATAGCCGGGCGGGCCGCTGTTGATGAACGTCCTTAGATACTGCGGTTGTGTACCATCGAAGACAGGGAAAGAGAGAGATTATTATTCGCTCTTTCTAATTGGCTGGGATTGTAGAAGGTGATGTCACCTGATGTGTGTTTGGAACACTGTTTAGCGCTGTCCTAGGGATAAGTCAGCTGTGGTTTGGTAAATATTCTTACCAAAACATAAAAAATATGTTTTTAATTAATTTTTATTTTTTTATCTATTATCAAGAATGGCAATAGTATCACAAATCAGAATCTGGATTAAAATGTCTATAATCACTTCAAAACATAGGATCTTAACGCTGGTGAGAATAGCCAACCCCATTGCAGACTATAAAGGAACACTACGCTGCCACATCACAGAGGCTGATACAAAGTTCATGCTTCTGGGACCTTGACAAACTTCTCGGACGGGGCGAAGCAGCCCACGCAGAGGGAGAGCAGGATCCAGCCGCGGGCGTGGCTGCTCTTGGAGGGGTTCTGCGTCAGCTGCTTGCAGATCTGACAGTAGATCTCATCCCTATGTAAAAATGTAAAAATAAAATAACATTACAAACAACACACACAAACATAACCCATTATAAACCCAACCAGTCACAGCCCATGACAAAAAAACAATCCATAATAAATAACACACAAAAACACGTCACATGACCAACCACAAGTACCAGTCAATCAAAAACCAAATGTTATCTGAAACATCGTTAAACCATGGTCGACATCGTCTTCAGACAAAGTAAAACTACCGCTAAATCACACAATCTTTGGAACAACATTGCAAAAAAAAAAAATATATATGACTCTTTGAATTAGCATCACCATAATAGTATATATATCAATATATATATTTATTAAAAATAAATATTATGTAACCTCGGTAGAACGCAGCAACACATAATTAAAGGGGACATATTATGAAAACAACACTTTTCCTGAGATTTGGGGTGTTGTTTTGGGACTCTGGTGCTCCCACACGCATACAAACTTTGAAAAAAGTCTGTACATGATGTTTTGAGTGAGATATACATTTCTGAGAGTACCCAGCCTACAGTTACCAAACAAGCGAGTACGTTTCAGCGCCCCCTCTACACAGGAAGGGGGCACACTTGAATATCGCCTTCCTCTTCCCCACTCCCCTCCAATCAGATTATAGCTAAGATTTTGTGGACCAGCGGACGAGCAGCTCCGGCGGGGGGGACTTGACGGCAGCCCGGCAGCTCAGCTCCGGGAGTACAATACCTCTCTCTGCCGGACTGCCGCCGAGCTCCCCCGGCTGGAGCTGGCGGACTGCTGCCGAAGCTTCAGCGTGGCTCCTCCATGTCGCGGTTCATGGACTTCAGAGAGTCAAGGCCAAAATTTCTTTCCCCCAATTCTGCAATGGCCAAGATATCCCCCACTACGAGTCTTTACTTGTTCCGGAAGTACCAGAGACGTCAGACGCAGACTTTAGGATTCATAATATCATTCGAGGTGCACATAGCTGGCCGTGATATTAGATATAATATTATATAAATACCCATATATGATATTATTATTATGTTATATTATATAGATATAGATATAGAGCTCCAGGAGTGCGCAAACGGCAACAATCCCTTCTCCTCAATGCTGTAGTTCAGCTCATTGGTCAATGGGCAGCAGCTCATTTGCATTAAAGCTACAGACAACAGAAACTGAAGGGACTGAACAGAGGGGATTATCGGTAGGCGAGATATTTTTTCCTAAAAGCTATTTCCAGCAAACAGCTTCAAAAACATGTTTTCTGGAACACAAATACAATGTTTACTTGCTGTGAAAACACTATAATATGTATCCTTTAACGCGTTAGAAGCATTATCGACAGACGATTGGTCATGGGTCACCTGAGGGCGGGCCTTAGGATGCCATTGCCAATGATGAAGTGCAGCTTCTCCAGGTTGGAGGTGGGCCGCTCCTCCAGCATGCTGTTACCCTGTAGGCTGTAGTCGCCGTCAGTCAAACGCCTGGTGACCTATCAGAGAGAGGGGAGGCAAAAAAGTTGTAGATTATAGATGATATAACACATATTAATTAGCATCATAGCTCAACAAAGCATTGTTTTGGAGCAAAAGGTTTTATTTTTATCGAGGCTTCCTTGGATGATGATCTTGAAGAGATAGTGTGTGAGTTTCCCCTGTGTCAAGTTCTGTGTTGTGTCATCATGTTAGTGTGTTAGTGTGTGTGTGTGTGTGCGTCGTTTGTATGTGTGCCCGTACGTCTCTGAGTGTAAGCCTTACCTCTTCTGCGATCTTTGACTTCCTCTTCAGAGTGAGCGAAACGAGTTTATGTCGGACGCTGTTCCTCTTCAGGCTGTCGATGGGGCTGTTCTGTAGAAATGATGTTAACAAAATGCTTTTATACAACAATATACATCTTCATTGGCCACCCCCAACTAAATCCAGTTGATAGAATTTAAACTTGTCAAGTTGGGTTTGAACGAAAACATGCTTCACAATAATTATTTTAATATACATTTGTAGTCCTATTTTGTGGACTGACTTTCAGTCAAGTTTGCAATTTGTTAATCCTGTGATGTTCAGTCTTCTACAAACACGTGGAGGAGTAAGCATTTTGGGACACTGCTGCTGTGACCACCAAACATCTTCAAACAACACCCCCCACCATGACCTCGGCCCCCCCCAGTCCCACCCCCCTGTCCCTCTCACCTCCCCCACCAGCCCCCATGCCTCTCATCTCCTCCCTGTCCCTCTCACCTCCCCCTCCACCTTGTCCTGTCCTGTCTCCCCACCCAGTCCCTCTCACCTCCCCCCTGTCCCTCTCACCTTCCCCCTGTCCCTCTCGCCTCCCCCCAGTCCCTCTCACCTCCCCCTCCACCTTGTCCTGTCCTGTCTCCCCAGTCCCTCTCACCTCCCCCCTGTCCCTCTCACCTCCCCCTCCACCTGCAGCTCCTGCAGCTCCCTCTTGTAGGTCCTCTTGCCCAGGGTCTCGTAGATCTTGGTCATGACGGGGATCTTCTCGCTGCCGTCGTGGATGGTGACGGGACACTTGGGCTCCGGCAGGTCCCCCATGAACCGCAGCACCGTGATCCACACCGCCATGGCCGCCTGGGAACGGAGGGGGGTCAGGGGTGAGCCCAGGGGTCATGGGTGAGAGGTCAGGGGTGAGGGGTCGGGGGTCAGGGGTCCACACGCGAAGAGAAGGGGAAGAAAAGGACACACAGAGAACGTAACTCATGGTTTCTAGACTTTATGGACTTTGTGGAGGAAAAAATAATAAAACCATAGAGAGTCATTAATAGTTAAATGATTATTATGCGATTAGTTTTAGCCGTTTGATTACACAGACTGGGGAAGGGATAAACTAGACACAGGCCACGTTTACAATGCCACAAATACCTCAGGTCACCAGGTTAAAGGTCACACTCACCAGCTGGTCTCCTTCGTCCTCGTGGAAGAGCAGGGGCTGTTTGAGCGGACGCCGGATGTAGGTGTGTGAGGACACGCCCTGAAAGTAGGTGGCGGAGAACTTGGAGAACTTGTACTCAGACAGATCCTCATCATCCTCCTCGGGCAGGGGCGGGGCTTCGTTCAGTGGCTCCTGCGCCGACTCCTCCCCCTGGGGCGGGGCCTCCAGATCCTGATTGGTTCAGAGCAGAGCGTGTTTAGAGCTGAGAGATGGCGGGATAAACCCTCTTCAAGACATGTTTGGCGGGAGTTCAGACATCAGAATAGATCCTTTCTTTCTAAAAACACCTGGACTATTGATATTGATATTGATAGACTGCCCTTGACCAAGTATCTACGAGAGATTGTTGGAATTCCTAAAAGGGCAAATTATTAAAAAAAACAAAAGATTCGATAGAATAAAACGATAGAACACATACAACAAATATATTTTGACTGCTATCAATAAAAAAACACTAATTTAATTCAATCTGTTATGTTTAAAAATCCCCCTCCCCCTGCACCACTCGCCTCGAACCCGGCCGGGCCCCGGCCCTCCTGGTTGGGCAGCGGGCCGCCGTTGCCCAGGAAACCGAACATGCGGTCCACCAGGTCCGAGTGGTCGACGGGCTGCTCGCGCTTGCGCTCCAGCAGCGCCACCAGCTCCTTCTTGCGGCGCGCCTCCTCCCGCTCCTCCTGCTCCGCCTCCTGCCGCTGGCGGGCCAGCAGCTCCATGCGCTCCTGGTGCATGCGCTGCGCCTCCTCCCTGGCCCGCTGCGTGGTCATCTGGCTCCTCAGCTGCTCCTCCTCCGCCAGCCGCTGGTGCTCGGCGTCCAGGCAGCGCAGGCGCTGGGGGAGGAGAGGCGGAGAGGGAGGAGGAGGAGGGGAGGAGGGGGGAGAGAGGAGGAGGAGGAGGAGGAGGGAGGAGGAGGAGGGTGGAGGGAGGAGAGAGGAGGAGGAGGGGGAGGAGGAGGGTGGAGGGAGGAGAGAGAAGGAGGAGGAGGGAGAAGGGGGAGGAGGGTGGAGGGAGGAGAGAGAAGGAGGAGGAGGGAGGAGGGAGGAGGAGGAGGAGAGGGAGGAGAGGAGTGGGGGAGGAGGAGGAGGGGGAGAGCAGGAGGGAGGAGGGAGGAGGAGGAGGAGGGAGGAGAGAGAAGGAGGAGGAGGGAGGAGGAGGAGGAGAGGGAGGAGAGGAGTGGGGGAGGAGGAGGAGGGGGAGAGGAGGAGGGAGGAGGGAGAGGAGGAGGAGGGGGGGCGGAGAGGAGGAGGGAGGGAGGAGGAGAGGAGGAGGAGGGGGGAGGAGAGGGGAAGAAAAGGAGGAGGAGGCGGAGAGTAGGAGGGAGGAGAGAGGAGGAGGCAGGAGAAAAGAGGGGGGAAGTGGAGGAGGATGGAAGAGATGGAGGAGGTGGATGGAGGAAGAAGGAGACGAAGAGGCGGAGAGAGGTAGAGGAAGAGGGAGGTAGAGGTAGTGGGAGACAGGGGCATATTTTAAACAGATGAGCAACAAAGAGGTGTTAGGACCAAAAGTAAGTTAGCTTATTGACTAGTTTCTCTCTAGTTCCTATGTCGTACAAACCACAGAGCTATCAATGAAGACAAAAAATATACACTAAGTTTAGTCTATTTTGTTGTTCTTATTTTTTAAAGAAGTAAAATACCAAGCCCAAGGCAAACTTTTTTTACTGAAATGCTCAGCACCTCATTTGCATTCAACACTGACGAGAGATAATGCAAGGGGGCGATAAAATTCTTCATGAAAATATAAAGATGAGTAACTATGGAGACTAAAACTGCAAGCTATACTGCTGCAGTTACCACCACAACTAAGGAATAGCCTCGAAATATTTTCCTGAAAGCCAAAACGTCACGACAATGAATATCAGTGGCCGAGTTGAAAGATGGGTAACACCCACATAGAGCAGAGAATCGCATGATTAGTTATCCTACTGCAGGGCTGAAGAAAGTCAAGTTAAATAAATATCTTGTAGGATGACTCCTACACCCACAACTTTTTAACTGAGCGTTGGCAGGGGTATTTATATATACTGTACATGTGTGACAGCAATCTAAGTTAATAAGTCTTGATCCCAAGTATTAAATATATCTCTTCTCTATTTGTGTGTTTACATCGACATCCTTCTACAATCATGCTAGAAAACTGCGATGACAGAGATGAGATGAAACAAATACTTATAAATGTATGATTTATTCAACATGAACTGTTTCAGAACATTAAATAAAGAAAAGTATGTCTTACAACAGGGCATTCGCTGGTAATTGACATTAAAAAAATAAATTGTTATACAATTTTAACAGAAAAACACACAGATACTTTCAAGTATTATATCATCTTCCAAATGTCATATATAAACACAATTCAACTGTAAAGTGAAGGTACGTGGAAAAAAACAATTGTTCAAATATTAGGCTGTTGGACGACATGTCGGGAAAATCCAAAGAAAATTTCAAAATAAGGCAAAAGTTTGTCTTCTGACATGGATGAAACCTTAGTCTTTTATGGCTCGAGCTGGATGGCTGATATGGACAAAATCCGAAACGGAATACCCCAATATTATAAACTGGATAACATCCAGTTATTAATCATTCCCATTTTACCACACAATAAGGATATTTGAGAATTTGACGATGACAAATATTGACAAACAAGTATTCATATAAATAATACGATCAGTGAACCTGAGCACTGACTGTGGCGTTTAACCTTTATCGCAAAATCACGGTTAACGGAAATCCCCTCTGGTCTGCTTTTACAGCCATCCACGCATCCACACAGCACACACATGGCCGTCTCTACCGACGGCTGCCGTTCACACTCTCTCCTTCTATTTCCCATTGGCACCCCCCCCGTGGCCCCGGGCCCCCTGCCCCCCCTCAGCACCACAGGCCCTCCCTGCGGCCGCCCACCACCCGGCACATGTAGCAGTAGTAGATGCAGTGGTGAGCGTTTACCTCCGCCCGCAGCCGGTGACAGAGCCGCCTGGCGATCATCCCCCGCGTGTAGGCCTGGAGGGTCAGCACGGCACGGTGACGCCTGCAGAAGGTCTGCCGCACCAGGTAGCCACGGCAACGCGCCTGGAGCAGGGCCACGCAGAGGCGTGTCGCCCGGTAGCTCCGGCACAGCGTCCGGGCGCGGTACAGCGCCTGGAGGCGCAGGAAGCCCACCTTCATCTGGGGAGGGGCCGGGGGCGGGGTCGGTTAGTGAGCAGAACGGCCTTCAGAGGGCTCAGCATCAGCGGGAGGCACGTCGGAGAAAGGTTTTAAAGGAGGATCATTTGAAGATGCTCAAATTATTTTCTAAGGGGTGTTGATGTGCTGCCCTCCCATGTGGCTACGCCCCTGTTGATGTGCATGCAATTGTGTGGAAAATGTCCCTTATAGGAGCTGGCTATAAACCCATGACGATTTAGTCATTGGCCTCAATATTTTTTTAACATTTCCAACAATATGGACAACACTTCATCTTCCCTCAAATCTTCACGATGTAATGCAGCGTGGTCACTGGGCACTAGGGAGTGAAGTGAAATCGAAGGCTATTCATTTCCATTGCTTTGAGAGGGGCACTGGTATAGAGCGATTATAGCCCCTGTCAGAGTATTCCAGAGAAAAGAAAACACCAAGAGGTCAACTACGTGGTGAACTTAAACTGTGCGCTGAGGTGAACTCCTTTAGGGCGGATGTCATTTCAGTATGAAAACGATTTTAAAAAGACGGATTTGTAGGGCTTACTGATTGTTGTCAATGCAAGCACACTCTACTAAATAATGTGATGATGTGATGTGATAATAAGGACAACAATGAGGATACTTACAGTTCGGTAATTCTTGCGGCAGCAATACCCCCTCCACATCTTCTGGATCACTGTCACGGCCCTCCTCACACGCAGGAAGTGGGTTCTGCGCAACACACACACACACACACACGCACATACACAGAGTCATGTGTAGGCAGAGGGAATTGGTTTTTCCTCATCTGGATTTGGTATTAGTTGTTGTCTGTTTTTAACCCTGCTCTGTTGACTTAATGGTTCCTTGTCTGTTTTTAAATGCTCTATTCAATAGTTTATTAACCTTGTACTTAAAAACCTTGTACAGGGTTTTTATCTTGGCCAGGTCTCCCTCCAAAACTCTAAAAACACTAAATAACTAAATGCAAATAAATAATTAACCAGATAAAGAGCAGGTGAAGGGTGTCTGATCATACACTGGAAACATGTATTATGCTATACTTTACTATATTGTATTGAACTGTAATGTACTGTATTATTCTATACTATACTATACTGTCCTGTAATGTACTATACTATACTATACTTTACTGTACTGTACTGTAATGTACTATACTAGGCTAAACTATACTATGCTATACTTAACTGTACTGTACTTGACTGTACAGAAATGTACTTTACTGTGCTATACTATGTTATACTATTCTATACCTTACTATAGTATAACATATGTATCTCTCCTGTAGTCCAGAAGCTGTAGAGGCTGTAGGCGCTATAGGGAATGACCACAGGTCCTCACCGCTCTCTGAGCCCACGCACTGACTTCTGGATGAGAACGGCCTTGTTTGTGATGGCTTTGTCCCTCTCAATCTCCAGATGCATGTCATGGTGGTCCTGGTAGGCAACAACACAACACACACACACACACACACACACACACACACACACACACACACACACACACACACACACACACACACACACACAAAAACCAACACACACACAAACACAGAAACACATGTGCACACACAGAAACACACACAAACACACACACACAGATGTGTACACACATGCACGCACACACACAGAAAAATTTATCAGCAAAGGGTGACACACAGCTCTTAGCAGGTGAATTAAGATACAGACTAATCATAGTTAAGAGCCTTTTTGAAATCATTGCCGTTGGACCAGAGAATCTCATTAACATGAAAGACAAATTTGTCGTACTGATTACATTGTCTGTCCATCAATTAGGGAGTGAGCTCAGGAAAAAAAGGCATTGCCAAAAATGCAACATTTTGCAGGACATTTGTGGATGTCAAGACGACGCGCGAGCGCAAGACAGTTTGCCCGCGGCCATGTAAATCCAGACACACACTGCAGGAGAATTACAATCAATCTGACCACCTCGTGATGGCCACTAGCAGAAATAAGCCTTAGTAAGTGATTGATGTCCACCTTAGGAAATGCTGCATCCAGCTAGACTCACGTTGTCGAGAACTTCTCAAACTGTTTAACAGGCCCACATTCAAGAGATTTGAATGTGGTAATTATAAGCCTCCCAGATAAGCCAACAAAATCTCTCCAAAAAGTGTGAAAACACAGTGACATTGCTCAAATCTGACATATAGCAGTGAATGAAAATAATAATGCACCACCTTATGTTTTCGTATTTGGTGCTTTGAAAGGAGATATTTCACAAAATGCTGCCTGTATTGTTCCAATGTACAGGTACGCTGTTCAGCAAATCTTATTAAACAATCCCCATGTGAGACGTGTCATCATTTCTTATGACAATGACAAAGCTATTTGACAGAAATAGCAAATAGAAAGTTGAAAATGTAACATGTTCCACAAAACATGTTGAGGTTTATAGAAAAAGTAAACAGGAATAACCTTGAGGAAGATCTTGGTCTTGCCTATCTGCCAGTCGCCATGTTCCCCCAACATGGCCCAGACCCTCTCCTGGCACAATCCACGCAGGTCCTCCTGGATGGATCAACACAGAGCAGCAGAACAATGCTTCAGTACAATGCATGTGTGTTGTACTTGAAAGACATAATAATGAGGATATGGTGATAATGAGATGAGATGCAGTGAGAATGATCATGAGATGATGATGATAAGCAGATGACACTGAGAATGATGGTATAATGAGATGCAGTTGATCATTATTATTGATAATAAGATGCATGGAGAGTGAAAGTTATCATGCGATGATAACAATAACGGCATTACAGTGATAATGATGACGGTTATGTAATGTAATGTTATAATGAGATGCAGTTGATAAGGATCATTGATGCTGAGATGCAGTGAGAATGATCATGATCACGATAATGATAATAAGACGATAATGATAACAGAATGGCAATGATAATGAAAATCTAATAATGAGATGCAGTTGATAACCATTGCCGACAATGAGATGAGCATGAGAACAACAGCTCTAGTTAGAGGATAATGATCAGGAGATGGCGGCGACGCTGCTGACCTGCATGTGTGCCGGCTTGATGCCGGGCATCAGGACGCGGTAGCGCTCCACAAACTCTGCGAAGGTGTAGCGAATGGGGTAGCCCGCTCTCCGGATCCGTATGGTCTCCATCATGCCAGAGTAGCGAAGCTGACGCACGCACAGCCCTCGGTCGAACAGCTGCACGCGGTGAGCGACAGTCACACAGATCCAACATGTCAATAGGCCATACTAGGGATGTCACGGACTGACACACACTGACGGGCGGCTGGGAGTTATCCTTTCAACCAATCGTCACTTCCTTAGTACAATTTGTACGCATAGCGGTTTGCACTGGATGTTTACCTCGCTCTGTTCCTGCGTTCTTCATTGGCAATATCTGACGTTGTTTAAAATTGGTAGAAAGTATTGCAAGTTGTGGTTTATCCGCAACTCACAAGGACAGCCTGCCATTGAAAGTTACATAGAAGTCGTCGACTTGAAGAAAGCTATGCAACTACTCTTTCTCAGAATACAAGAGAACCAAAACAAAAGACATCCATGTGGTATCATTAACAATACCCGCATGTCTTAGAAATCCATAAACCAAAAATAAATACACCCACTAAATACCGAGTGACTCACCATAGGTTTCTTTAACTCGTTGGGTTTGATGCAGCGAACGAAGAAGGGCTGGCACAGGTTGAGTGTGCGCATGAGCATCTCCAGGGAGCGCTTGAACTGGCTGCTCAGGGTGGGAGAGCGCTTCCTGGTCTCAACGCCCTGAACACAAGCAGACACCAGAAGGCACGTCAACATCCATCAGATCCATGAGTAGTAACTCGCTGCGGAGTGGCTGGTGATGCATAGCATGGGATTCCAGCCAAACCAACAATTGTGGAGGGAATGAAATTGGAAAGTGACAACCACGGGGGGGGGGGGGCTACATAGAGACATTGATAATACAACAACAACAACAACAACAACAACAACAACACAAACACAGGACACAAACTCAAAATTCAGGGTACTTGTAGTATTAACGAGTGGCAGTCTGAAATGGATTTTAAAGAAATATGGAGAGAGTACTACTTCTTATCGTCATTCTGAACAAAAGCTTTCCCTCAATCATAGTCAAATAGTCATTAAGGTTTTGCAGCGGGAGTCATTGGGATCAGGAGCACATTGGCCATAACTTCAAAACCAAAGCATTTATTCAGATATTTGTTGTGTGTGTGTGCCTGAAGATTCAATCTGGGATATATACAGTACTATCTTATCTTGTAAAGTGTGCATGCTGGCTGATACGATTAGAGGATTCACACTACTAATGCAGTTAAGAAACCGAGATATACAGCAAAAAGCGTATACTCGTAATAACGTTATAAAGCTTGTATCTTCGTCACTGTTGTTTTATACTGACGACCACACCTGTCTTTAAAACCAAGGCAATGGAGAGATGTGGGGAATTGGATGGTTCTAATAATAGTTTGGGTATCACAGAACACAAGTAATTGGCTAACTGACAAAAACAAATACACAGGATGATATGTCAGACCACAGGCCACTACAGACTCTTGGAACGTCTAGGGTTACCTTCGGAGTAGGAGTGCTGGGCTGCTGATAGCCACAAAGAAACTGATGATGATGAACAACAGTAGAGAGAGAGCAAGAGAGAGAGACAGGAAGGGAAAGACTAGCGCCGTTAGTCCACTGCCAACAAAGGACAGACAACCTCGAGCAAAGAGAGGCTGACGAACTTCCCCCATAAAGGGTCACGAGTTTACCTAACCACTACACCAGCTGAAATCACTGATTTCTTAAAGGGGACCTATTATGCTTTTTCGACTTTTATGACCTATAAACGTTGTTATAATGATTGATAGTCATGTTTTACCATACTAAAGTGTCAAATAATGACGTACATGCATTTCGACGTATTCCCTGCTGACAGTCTGGGCTGGCTGTGCAGAGCGCTAAACACTCGGGACAACGTTTGCGATTCACTTGTTCACATTTCCGGGAAATCATCTACGTAGAGGCACTCCTGCCGCGCCCCCATATGCCTGGTCAAATCTGCCCGCGCGCGCGCTTCGAGGAAAGTAACCAAACACAACGGAGTTGGGTTGGCAGGAGGGGGGCGAGGGGGCGGAGAAGGACGAAACCGAGCGTTGACAGAGAAGCCGTAAAGCACCCAGATGAGAGGAAGAGTTTCCCGAATATCTACATCGTTTTTTGTGTATGGTTAAACATGACTATCAATCATTACAACAACGTTTATAGATCATAAAAGTCGAACAGCATAATAGGTCCCCTTTAACTGAATTCATCCTTTAACTGAATTCACGTATTAACTGGAGGCACTGATTGCCCATCTGTTCACAACTGCCAACGAAACATCCTTCACTAACAAATTGCAGGCCATCCACCTGATCGATCTGAAATATCAGGAAGGGCTGCACTGCATTAGCTCAAATCTAGTGGCATACATAGAGGTGCTCATTCAAAATCAAGGTGAGTTTACAAAGTAGGAGGAGCGTCCCGGTCAGATTTTGATTAAGTTTACAGATGTGGGAACCAGAGAGAAATTCAAATTCAATGCTTGCGTCTCTTGTCCTAAAAGAGCTTTCCTTGTGCCACATGTATTTGATAAGAACAATTGGTTTTTGAGCCAGGATACACCACTGGTGGCATATGTCTTTACCATGGCAACGTCGGCCTGGAAGATCTGCTTGATGAACTTGTTCTTGGAGGAGTGCACCAGCTGAATGATGTCTGTGTGCAGGCTGTCTCGGTTTTTCTCGAGGAATCCTGCAAGGGAGGACAGTAGTATCACTAAATTAGCACTTTTTCTCTTTCATCACAGAGAAAATGTGTCAATGCAAAAGTGGAACAAGCAGCAGTGTTTGGTCAGAGTGCTTGTGGATTATGAATAATGAATGAATCACGATACCGAGTCCAGTGGTGCAAGAGTTTTCCCTTCCTATTATAGGCCAACTGGCTATTAAGAGATTAGTCTTGAGGAAAGCGGTTATTTTTGTAACTCTAAAAACCTTTGGTACCTGGCTTGGGGTTATGGTTGGGCTGTGGTAAGTAGGTTCTGGTGTTTTGTATTCCGGTTCAGTTTTGTAACAGAGCACACAGACGGGGCTTTGACTTTTGTACACCACCACAGTAACCGGGATGTTGAATAACTTTGTAAGACACGTACCTTTGGTCTCGTAGTTCACCACCCCGGCAAAGTGCTGGATTCCAAACTGGGTCTCGTAGCTGTTCTTGGGCTGGATGTAGTTAGGGTTGAGCTTGTGCTGGGAGTTCAGCTTGAATAACATTGTGCCATCCGTTCCCTATAGATAGAACAACATAAAAAACCAGCGCTTTCAACCCTGCAAACACTGCAAAACCACATGTTTACCTGTAGAATATACCCCTTCAGTAGAAACCATCGTGTTTTTCAGGCTTAAGGGGTCATGCAGAACCTTCTCTGTATTTGCTTAAGTGCATTGTGAGAAAGCAAGCTAAGCAAGCTATTCCAATCCACTTATGATGGGACATTTCTGTCAAAAGGTATTTCCTGGTGGAGGCGGGTTGCCATACCTTTGGGAACTTGCTCTCCTCGTCGATGAGGGAGATGATGTTCATGGGTTTGTTGGCGATCATGTCCAAAGCGTCCTGGTTGTCGGTGAACTCGATGTGCTGCCAGCTGATGTCCTCCAGGTTGTACTCCTGCTGCTCCAGCTTGAAGACGTGTCGCACGAAGAACTGCTGCAGGTTCTCGTTGGCAAAGTTGATGCATAGCTGTTCAAAACTATAAGTGGGCCGATTGGTAGAGAAGTGAACAAGGGATTACTGAAGGTGTGTGATTATCTTCTCTATCAAAAGCCTCAGAGAGAGATTGAAAAAGATTTTCCCAGGGTTACGAGACTTCTCGTGGTCTTGAGAATTTCATAGGTGTTATGAAAAGCTCACGTACACATTTGCGATTATCTCGGGAGAATGTACCCTGCGACCAACTAATGTCAATGGCTCTGCAGCAGCCATTCCTAGTTCTTTAAAGGTGTTTGCACACTGTCACAAAAACAGCAAGAAACACCAATGTTGTTGGATGGATTTTTCTGTTGACAACATCACAAATATTTGTTGGACAACTTGTTATAGTAGGGTGCTGGTGTTTGTAGATTAACCAACCTCACAAAATATATCTTTGCAGTTCATCAATTCACAAAGCAAACATTGAACCATATCACATAAACAGTGCCACTTGCCTGTTGACAAAGAAGTTCTCGAAACCAAAGATGTCCAGCAGTCCGATAGACCTGGTCTGGATCTTGGTCTCACAGGAAGTGGGCCTGTAGATAGCAGCATTGATCTTGTCCACGATCCAGACGAACAGCCTGCCGTAAATCCCCTGGAAGGAGGGAAGCCGGATATACAGTACAAATCTTAATATAAACTAGTGATGCTACACAGAGAGGACTTAACTTAGTATGGTGTGGTAAATCAAAAAGCAGTTTTGTCGAAGAGTCCCCAATTCCTGAGATGGCATGCCTCCTTTTTGGCATGATATGCAATATTAATAACATAATAGCTCAAAATGACTCAAAATAAATTCTCTGAGCAGATTTAATGTGTGCCAGAAGATTTTCCTTCTTGAATTGTATACACTTTGACAAACGGTTGGGATTTGGGATAAACAACTATCTGTGTGCAGTTAATATGAGTTTTGGAAGCTAGATTGTGACCTTGACAAAGGCGTTCCTGACATCTAGTCCCTGCTCCACATTTAGGGGTGTGGCAACGCTCTCTCCACGTGTGATGAGGGTGCGTGTGGTCAGACACACCATCACGTCCTTGGGATCCACCTTTGAAACCAAAAGTGAAACCAAAACAGAATTGAGCTGAAGCCAGAATTCACTCGATCACAGTGAAAACACACATGAGTAAACATTTGAATAACCGTTAATGTTAAAGCAGATCAATATCTCTGAACTAGTCAATGGTAACAGAGGAGTTTACAATCTGTATAGATGTTTATGGCATTTGGTAAATAACACAAAACAAGCCAACAACAACGACAACACATATTTATACAAGAATGGACTCTCTCAACTGCTCACCATTAATATTTTATTTTCATTCATCCATATTCAATCCAGGGTAAATGTTTTTTTAAATGCTCTGTTTGATGAATTAGAATCATTAAAACCACGCACCGTTCTTCTTCTCATTTCTCAAAACTTGAGAGGAGAACCCGCACTAGCAGACTAAATAACTCATTAGATGGAGTTTCTCTCAACAGTAATGAATCCACTCTATATGTGAGGCCTGAGGCCGAGGCCATACAGACAGACTAGTGCAGCAGGGACGCCTGTGCTGTTGGTGATGAGAGACACCATTGACTGATTGATTTGACTGATTCAATTATTTGTTTCAATCAAACATTTAAGTGGCAATCTCGAAGATCGCCAAAGACTTTAATTTAAACAAATGTCAGCTAAGTCACTATCTATTGCCGAACGAGCAAACACAAAGGTGACTGAGTGCCTCTGGTCCCACTAATGCATGCCCTTGAATTTGCAGTGTTGGGAAATGTACAAACTGGGTGTTGGTGAAAATGGAACAGAGATCGTGGAGATAGGGTGCACAAACACACACGGACCTCCATCAGCGAGGCAGCAGTCATCAGGTCAGGGGATCGCACCACCACGCAGGCGTCCAGGTTGTCATAGGTGCGGGCTGTTGGGATACAAAAAGAACTGCTTGTCTCAGGAACTGACTACGCTTTCCGAGGGTAAACTGGGTCCAGCGGTCTTACTATGCTACAGAATGACTTCCGTGTGAATAGAGACGCAACGGAGCCCGATCCGGAAACCAACCACTAAAAGGGGTTGGAGGTACACCTTGCTTCCTGTTACATAAAATAGATATTAAAAAAACTGAACTTAATCACCCGAGTATATGAAGCTTTCAGATGGGGAAAATGCATTTCTCTGGGGCCACTGTACACAGTGGTGATTTCCAACCATTGCATTCACTTTTCTAAGAACTTTGGTGTCCAGCCAGAATGTTTTTGCTTGTGAAACGCCCCTGTTCATCCAGCGTTGACCTGCTTGCGCAGGATTACTGGTCATACTGTATGTATACTGTAGCACTGACCGTCAAATCCCAGGTTCCCCATGTGTAGGATGGCGGCGAGCAGCTTAGAGATCTCCCAGTTCTCCGTCTCGGTGAACATGAGCACCTTCATGGCCGACTGGATGCTTGAGTAGTCGTTCAGGTCGTCTCGGCCTTCGCATTGTGTGCAGTTCCCCTGTTGCGAATAAAAAAAGCGAGGTCAGGTTGGAGGCTCTTATTTTGAAAATCCCCCGTATTAAGGAAAAAGTAAAAAATGATATTTACAGGACAAACTCAAAGGTTGAATGAGATATCATAGATGAAAGGAGCATGGCTCATTACATGGCTCATATGGATGTATTTATGTTTCACGGGGAGACACCAACCATGGTGAGGTAGGAGTAGTCGGTAGCCTGGCCGAGGCCCAGCTTGGTCTTCAGCTCCGGGGGCATTCCCTTCAGCATGCAGTAGAAGACGTGGTAGTTCCTCTCGTCAGGAGCCTGCACACAACCAGGAGGATAGGAGAGTCAGGGCAGGAAGGGTGAGCTATAATGGAAAACAGCCAGATTGGGAACAACCATCCTGGTCTTAAATTTAGAAAAAATGATATCACCAACAATAGTCAATATAAATAGTATTTCCTTGAAAATAATCGTTATATTTAACCTTATTTTGTAGTGAACTTTTTGTATATATCAACAACCGAGCCACTCCCACACTAGCCCAGCCCCTCAATAGAAGACCCATGGATAGTGAATGACAGAGTGTCTGTTTCATCCTTGGTGTGACGGCCCTCACCTGCCGGCAGACCCGGGACTTCTCCAGCAGGTACTGCTCTATCTTGGCCCCCTCGATAGCCCCCCGCTTGTTGAAGTGGATGTCTATGTACTTCCCGAAGCGGCTCGAGTTGTCGTTGCGAATGGTCTTGGCGTTGCCAAATGCTGTGAGGAGAATAGATACACACACACACACACACACACACACACACACACACACACACACACACACACACACACACACACACACACACACACACACACACACACACACACACACACACACACACACACACACACACACCAAGGCGACGACATGTTAAGAAATCAAAAAGCTCTTCGATGTTTAGAAGTGGATTTAGAGTTTCGGGTTGGTTTCGACACAATAAGTAACGTTATCTGTATCCCATAATTCAGTGATAAAAAACAAAAATCCAACACCTTGCATCTCTTTTCCTTAGCAGAATTTGCATATTTATTTTGAAGTATGTGCATGTAACTGAATATGAAAAATACCTCAGCTGGATGCCACTATGAGGATATTGGCTTGACCAAAATATAGTTGGAGTACGGCTATTATTGCCATGAAAGCCCATTGTTGTGACTCGGGATGCGGACATAAATGTCTCCTCAATAATTACATTTCCTTTTAAAAATCCTGTCCTTAATGACATCATCTGCATGTATCCAAACAAATTATCGCGAGGGGGTTTTATTCACAATATATATGTATATATATATATATCTGGTATGGTATATGCCCAGACCTTCTAGGATGGGGGTGGCCTCCAGGACCTGCTGCTCTATCCAGGAGTGTTGTCCGCTGATGGCGGCCAGGAACTGGAGGATCAGCTTAGTGCTCTCCGTTTTCCCAGCTCCCGACTCCCCACTGTCACAACAGATCATATCACACGTCATGAGAATACCAATTAAGACATATGCCACGATTATATGCATGATGACACACGTCACGACAATGCAAATTGAGACGTATTTTGTGATAATACGAATTAAGACATATGTTGCGAGAATATACAATAAGACATATGTCAGGATAATATACATTAAGACATATAGTTATAACATACATGAAGGCGTATTTCACGATAATATACATTAAAACATATGTCACAAGTATTCGCATTGAGACATATGTCATGATTATATACATTAGGACATATGTCACGATAATATACATTAAGACATAAGTCCCGATATTATATATTAGGGCATATTTCATGATAATACACATTAAGGCATATGCCGTGAGAAAACACATTATTAATATCAATATGATTAATCATGGATATTATCAATACCTGAACACACACACACACACACACACACACACACACACACACACACACACACACACACACACACACACACACACACACACACACACACACACACACACACACACCTTATAATGCAGCACTGGTCCTTGTTGTTGCGCTGCATGTTGAAGTAGCAGTTGTCGGCGATGGCGAAGATGTGCGGCGGCAGCTCCCCGATCTTCTTGTTGGTGTACAGGCGGATCTGGTCGGGGGTGTAGATGGGCAGCAGCTGGTAGGGGTTGACCGCCACCAAGATGGAGCCTGTAAACGTCTGTAGCGGAAATATAGGCAAGTACAAAAAAGGTGAAAAACAAAGATACCACTCTTTTCTTTTCTATAATAAGCTACATAAGTCAAAGTCCAACTTTTGACCTATATTAGTAGAATATCGCTCTCACCGATTGTTAGACATCATGAGGCTAGAACTAGCATTTCAATAGAATTTCACCCGCCCCCGACCACATGAGTGGAACGATGGGCTTTTAAAAGTTGTGTAAAGGTGCGATGGAAGAAAACCAGCTTGCCGTGGAAAAATTTCAAGATTGTTTCCATGTTAGTTTTTTTTATTCTTTACTTGTTTATCAACGGTAATCATTTGAGTGGACCCTTGGAGAAAGAGGCTGGAACAACGGTTTAGCTTGATACGTTGCACTTCCGAGCAAAACGAAAATGGATAAAAGGTCAGACTGAATGGAGGAAAAGAGCCCGAGAGTGACGTGAATCGATTAGGGATTTGATTAGCAATGGCGGCAGTGCTTAGAAGACGCAATCCTCTGTAGTTTGTACTCACCCGTCCACCACAGTTAGTCTACATAAAGGGAGAGTAGGGAGGGCAAAGGAAAGGCAGGGGACAATCACTTTAAAAGAAAATCCTCGGGAGTATCAAACAATTCTCCACATATCATCACACGCCCCTGTAGTCTCCTGTAAAAGAGTACTTTTGGTTTCTCCATGAAAATATGACAGAATTCAAGCAACATTCCTCTATAGCCATCTGACATTTGCTTCCCTTCAACTGTTAACCCGATTTAAAAGAAAGGCGCTTGACACCTGGCTACATGGTAACAACTACTAACGTAGATGACGTGCTCTTGGTAGCGGATGAGCAGGTTCCGGAGGATGCCGGCTTCGTTGAGGTCTCCAAGCCGGATCATGTCCTCCACCCCATGGATGGAGGTGGGGTGCATGGGCTTGAAGTTGGCGGCATTCTGTGGCGAGATCCAGTGTTCCTGCACGGGGGGAGTAGGGGGAGGGGTGGGAGAGGGAGGTGGGGTGTGGGTGTGTGTGTGTGCATAAGTGTGTAAAAAGGCTGTCCTGGAAGTGACTATATCTGGACCTCAAGACACCAATTGGGGGGCCACATACATTTTTATGCTATATATAATCCAAAGGTGTTATAGCTGATTCATTTTAACACACTATGTTTCGCAAGGTTACAGAACATCTGTAAGTTAAAAAAAACATAGTTTACAGAAGAGGAACTCCTCCCTTTAAATATAAACAAACCAAGATGGCATGATACCATTCCCATTTTTTCTCTTCTGTTTCACTCCTTGTTTTTTCATTTCACATACGCGAAAAATTCTAATCAAAGAAACAGCAGGTTCAGCTTTAAAAACCTAGTTGAACAGCAATCACGCAATGTTACCAGAAGTGGTGCGATATCTGTGGTTTGACGTTAGTATTCGGTTCCTCTTCAACATGGCGCAGCAGGGAAGCAAACTGTTTTAGCTAACGTAGTTGTTAGGTGTCTGCTTGTGTTGGGGACTCACGGTGTTCTCGTCATCCAGGACTTGGGTCTGTCCCGATTCGCACAGTTTGACCACTGCTCCCACCGGGACATCAAACTCCCGACCCGTCTTCAGGTCCAACCACACGTAGTCCCCCTATGGAGTCAGAGATCAGCACCGGCAGTTAGCTCACCACAGAACCAGTTTATACACGCCAGGTTGGATAACACTTCATGTGAGGAAACCAATTTATCATAACCTAATTCAGCTGGTAATTGATCTTTCTACAATCCCATTAATAGTAATATTCTCAAAATGTTGGCTGCTATCAAACAATTATTTGACGGAAAATTGTATGATAACATAATTCCATTAAAGGTAACCAGTGTAAATGTATAATTTGTTACAGAGGTTCCCTTAAAGTGGTGGTTTCCTTAAACCTTGTTTGGCCTCCAACATAGTCAACAGGTGGATTTCCACGAATGACGACTAAGCCCCGTCGAATGACAGAATGGAACTACCTTGAACCTTAGAGCTTACTACTCTTGCTAAGGAGAGCTCCACAACGTGTGAGAGCTTAATGCTGATTGCATGAATCAAGTGTCAATCAATTGGATCCAGAGAGTCTGGTCTGAAAGAGCCTACCAAGTTTCAAGATTCAGACAGTGTCTGTTTTATTTACGCAATAAACGTAGCCACGCTGAGATAGGTGGGAAGACCTTGAATCAGAAATAACAGAAGCCTTTCTACAATGTATGACACACAATAACAAACAATATTTCCATTGTATTGTACTTTTCATCACAGATATTTATCGTTGCATCGTCCTAACACATTTTTAAAAGATTTTTAAAAGACAAAGAATATAGAGGGGCAAATCTCACAGCCAAGGGCCAAGACGTTTGGATCCTACGTCTAGACCCTGACCTTAAGCCTTTATTATGTTACACTTCATTTAGAATGTTGTTGGGACCAGATCCATCGTAGGGCATCATTCAAAGGTTGAACAGTGTAATAACATTTGGTACGACAGCTGTTCGGTTTTGTTGACAAACACAACACGTTAATTGCCAAAAGACGTGCAACCGTCAAAAGGGTACAATTTGCAACTTGCTATCAACTAATTATAATAACAATTCAAATAATAATGAATTTCTTTTTTTTATCACTTTTTTCTAAGATACCCACGCTCTATAGTGAGCGTGTCTGTACAGTACCTGTTGTAAGATGACCATGGTGTCGCCTCTAATTCACCGCAGGGCATCGGAGGTCAGCATATGATGGGTGGCTGGGGAGGAAGATGCAGAGGAAGACTTGAAATAGAGAATGTGGTGAACCATGATTATGCAATATAGTAGAACATATGCTTCTGTTGTTAAATTTGTCTCGCCAACCAGAAAATAGCTGCATTGCATTTCCCTTTATATAGGCTACGTTGTATAAATACTTTTGGGTTGGATTTGGATTAAAAACCTCTCATTTGTTAATAATGGGTTTGAAATGTCTTTCAAACCTGGAATCTTACCCACTGTAATGGATGATAGGCCTAATAGGTGTTTTTTCCAGATCATCAACTATCATTATCAACTAACATGCCACTGTTAGACAAGGGAGGGACACTAGAGACACAGGAGAATGTGAATCTCACTTAATCAACATGACCCAGTAGGCATAGTGCATGTAGAAATGCTTCTGGCCTGGGGCTTTAAAATCAGACAATTTAGACAATAAGTACTAAATAAAACACTTTTCCCATACTAGATTTTGTAAGTCCAAATGAAAAGGCTATCACACACACCCCCCGCTCCCTAAGTCTACAACAAGAACTTCTGCAATTGTTGAAAGCCAGAAACGGCTGTTCACTCAAACAATCATTTACATTATCGTTGATAATCTTCATTGTAATGCAGTACTATAAAGTATACATAATATCCTTCAAACCAATGAGTAGTGACATTTTTGCATGCCCGTATGCTATGCTACATTAGGCTACGCTATGGATAGGGGCTAACCTCGGCCCTTAAAGGCTTAATGAATTCCCAGGGCTAATCCTACTGCTTAAATATGAGCAACTGTTGACCAAGGTTGCTAAATAATTTGCTTCTCCACCACAGTAGTACACACTGTTCTGATTGAAGTGAGTCTCACACATAGTGGCAAAGATAAATCTGGTTACGAGGCAAGTTTGTGTCTCAACGACCCAAGGGTATGTTAAGTACATGTAGAAATGTGTTGGTGATTGTATATGGTTTAAATGCAGGAATTCTAATTCAGCAGAAATATTGTTGGACAATTATTAATTCACTAATGTGTTAATATTGGCAATGTATCTTATTTGTAACGTACTTGCACAGATTCAAATGTTATAAGCCAACTGTGGTAATAAGGGAAATGCTGAAATCCCAGTCCATTTAACCCCAATTCTGTTTCAGTTCTGAATAGAAAATAAGCTTTAAAAAAGACCATAAGTGCTTATATGTCCTAGGTATTAGTGTAACAATAATAACATCATTGGTTAAACATGCTATCAAATGAACACACAGCCACCTCAATAGTAACGGATCCCAATCAATAAATCAAATGTAGCATGATGAACATCATGATGATTCACTGATTTCTGAAAGGAATCAAAAACAGTTCAGTTGAGCACATATTCTTCGCCAAGTTCTTTGAGTGTTATCTGCTGCCAAGTCCACCCACACGCCCCTTGCTCACAGCATATGCCACTCCAGAGCCTCTTAGCCAACCCCCAGGGTGCCCACTGCACATCGGTCACAGGATACCGTATCTGTGAGCCGCCCCTGTGCCTGCACTCCACCCATGTGTCTTGTGTCACGGTGGCTGGACCTGGCGGTGTGCCACAGGCCATGACGGCAAAAGGCGTTGTATCGACCCAGGTTCAGGTACCCTTGGGCAAACAGTATTCTTGTGACTCCAGCTCTCAGTCAACCCCCTTTCCTTCCCCTAATCACTCCTTCCTGCTCCCTAATCTATTGGAGGAATCCGGTGGAAATTAAAAAGCGCAATGCATCATGGGGTATTGTGCTGAAGGAAGCCCACATCGATTGGACACCTCTTGTCTACGGTGCATTATAGGTGATACGCAGTACATTATATAGGCACTATCTTTGACAGAAGTGAAACAATTTGGACACGGTACTGGCCTTCAGATTCCAGCCAGAAGCCATCTTGCAAATATCAAAAACATCCTTCTAAGAAATTTGACTTCTAATCGTCACGTGTGTGCATGTACGTGTGGGTTTGTGTGCATTTGTAGGGTCCAGCCAGTAGATGCATGGGTGTGCACGTATGGCAAAAGAGGACACAAACAGGACTCACATAGATTGGATTCAGACGGCCAGACACGGAGGCCCCCCCGGATGGCTTCCTTATCCGCTGAGCAACTCTGAGACCCCCCAGTCCTCCATGACCTCCGTTGGTAAGACCTCTGTAACAGACCCGCACCCGTCCATCAGAGGTGGTCTTCATGGTGCTCGTTCATGGGGTGCATGATTGTGTGAGTGGGGGAATATGCAGCTGTCCCTGTTTTGTAAATGTCTCATGCTCACAGTTAAAAAATATGCTCAACAGATTCACGGTTTGTTGAGCATGTGTTGTGTATCACAGTGACAGATAAGCAGTAAGAGGGTACTTCTTTTTGTCAATATAGTTGACTGAATTGAAAATGAGAGGGCTTATATTGTTAGACATTGATTGAGCCTGTATTCAGACCCTGCTGTTTCAAAGCGTATGCCACTTTTGAGCTCAAGTGCATGTTTCAAACTCTCCCTTGCGTTGTCTATCAAATGATTGGCCATTCGGGCTAGGAGTATATAACTGGTGGCTTAAGCGGAGCATTTAAAAGCAACTACACAGAACACAACATTGGTGTCCTCTTAAGGTAAGCTAGGCTGGTTTTGATATTGTGACGCACAACCAAAAGTGTATATATGCTTACATATTTTCTACACAGTGTTGATAAATACTAAAAGCAGATACTATACAGCATTAACCTAAAAGGTCAGCCAATGCTTTGTTTTTGCAAAACTATGATCAACAAAATGAAGTGGTTGCTTCTATAAAAAACACCAGAATTGTATCTTTAGATGACACTATCGCATTCCCTGCCTGTTGCTCCATAATTTATCCAGAGTATATTATAGTGATTTGCTCCTACTGTGTATGTCATTATGAACAATATATAGATGTCAGTAATCCAAAAGTATTGAATTGATGTAACAATCACCTGATGCGCAGCAAAACCATCTCAACTCAACAAAACCATGAGCACTATTTCCCATATCAAACCCGAATTGAGCCCTATTCCCTCAACAAGTTCACACAGTGCCCATTGTGACCATGTGAACGATTATGCATACAGAAGGAGCGTTCTCATAAATACACACACACACACACACACACACACACACACACACACACACACACACACACACACACACACACACACACACACACACACACACACACACACACACACACACACACACACACACACACACACTCACACAGGGCCGCCACCAGTGCAGCCCCCAGTGTGTGTTCCACCACCTACTTAAGTAGGCATAATGGCCGCTGTGAGCGTCGGGCCGCAGGAGGTCTCGAGGTTAGCGTCTACAGTAAGAGGCTTTAGCCTTCTAATGCAGAGCACCCACAGAGAGGCCTGCCTGGGACGGCTAAGCCCCTGGCCTGACACAGAGGGCACACACACACACACACACACACACACACACACACACACACACACATGCATGTATGCATGCACTCAGAAACACACACACAGCAACAAGCAAAAGACTCACACACACAACCAGACGCATACAATTAATTAAAGTACATAAACACGCATACACAAAACTAACAAATAAACAAGCACACACACACACACACACACACACACACACACACACACACACACACACACACACACACACACACACACACACACACACACACACACACACACACACTAATAACACAATTCAAAAGCACACACACACACACACACACCAAACTATCAGCACAATTAACAAACTCACCCACAATAACTAGATAGACTATTAGACTCACACACACACCTAAAACACACTTACCAGTCTTACATCCTCTTTTGGAAATGCCCAAAGTGGGACAGGTGACGGCAGGTGAAGCCACCGAGCCAGGTAGAGAAGAAGAAGCAGGACAGTATTCACTCTCAGCCAAAATCAAAACAAAGTTAATCAATCTGCCCTTTGAATTAGTCCTAAACGTTGTCTTTTCTTTTTAAAACCTTTGTTTCTCTCTTTCTTCCAGTTCACTATGGCTACAGTCTGAGACGTGTGCAGGGCTAAAGTGATTCTGGCCTGCATGCATCCACCTCTCCTTCCTAGCCACTGATCCTATTTAGCTGGAGGGGCGGGGCCAGTCGGTGGCAGCCAACGGGGGGGGGGGGGGGGGGGGTCGTTATTTCAACTGCACAATGTTGTGATCAGACCACCACATCTCTAATACTGGTCCTCAATGTTCCTTTGCTTCATGTAAGTAGCTGTCCCATAGGAAAAGATGCATCTATAGAGCATATAGAGCTTATTAATTACAAAAGTAGTGAAAAGCTTTGTAATGTTTTAGAAGCTACTGAAACAAAAATTAAGCACTTTACAATAACGTTGTCATATGTCATCTGTAAGCCTTAGGTTAATAATGAACTTATCCTTAACTAAACATTGATTTATAATACTTTAGTCGATGATGAACTAATCATTAACACAACATGAATAGAGATTTGTTGATAATTAATACGTGCTGTGTAAGGGCCCTTAATTTACTAACACGTGATGTTCATTAGCCAGTACATGCCAAGTCAAACACTATCCTGTAGTGACATCATAAGTGGGCGTGTCTATCACAATACAACAACAGTTTTAGTTTTTTACTTTTATTTCAAAGTCATGCCACAAGTTGACATAAAATACAAAATAAATTAAATCATAGTGTTTGGGTTTAAGCTATAAAATAACCACAGTGTAACCGAAGGGGGGGGGGGGGGGGGGATAGTGAGAAAAAACGGTTAAAATAATGCACATTGAATAGGCAAAAAAATAAACTAATGTAGAAGAACGCACAGACAAGCACACGGTACAGACATTAACATACAGCACAGCTCTCCCATAGCTACTGGCCAACACACCAGCTCCGGTTGAAGGTTAATTGGATATATAAAATTAACAAGGTTATAAAATACTGGTAAAAGATACTTGTTATAAAGACCGTAGTATCGTCTAGAAGGGTCACCATGCAGTTGATATTCCATTCTCCGATTGATAAACATCAGGAGCAACAAAATATAGAATAGGAAATCACAAGCTCATTCCACGAGGATCGGGGCTCTCCGTCTTGAATGCTGTAAAAACGAAGACAGAAGTTGTCCGTTCTCTTTTGTTGGTTCGTCCGTTTGTTTTTGTAAGGTTTTTTGTTTTTCGGCTCCGAGGTCATACAAACCTACACAAATGTTATCACACGCCAGGCATACGGTTTGGTGAAGACTCTACGACCAATGTCTTTTGATCAAGACACATGCAGCAGTGCTTGAGCAGGCAATGCCAGTGGAACAGCACACAAGCTTTCCAAAGCGATGGATATTTCAGTTCCATATACAGGCTTTCTGAGGAGTTTTCTTGTAGAGTAATATAAATTCCCTTTTTAAGCATGATTTTTTTCCTTCTATCCAAATTGAAATAATGTCCAGGTATTTTTCCAAGAATACCGCAATGAATGAAAATAAGTCCCGTTGTTGCTACAATTTTTATACATACTGTATACAACACTGAATACTGTTAAACACATGCAAGTATGCAACATAAGCTTTTGTACTTTACACAGTATTAGTAGCAACAGCTCAGGTTTGCCACACTTTGCAAGAGAACCAAAAACAGACTTTTTTTAAATATTTTAAATATGAATGATGAGGTTTGCTACATGCACTGGCACTTTTTCTTCTTCTTTTTTTTGGATTTGTAAAAAGTCAGCTCCAGCCTCAGTCAAGTGTTGACTAGTTCTCAATAAATAAATACATCAATGAAGAAATAAATAGAATTCAAATAAAATATAGAAACATAACAAGTTAATACGAGACCGTCAGAGCACTGTCACTGTATGTATACTTTGACATCCGCTGGTCTGTCTATGTGTGTGTGAGAGTGTGTGTGTATTTGTGTGAGTGTTTATGTGTGTGCTTGTGTGCTGGTTAACAGTGAAAGTCATTAACACTTTTGGCAAACAATAAGAACAAAAAGTGCACCAACAATTTGAAAGAATAAAGAGGAACAGTAATACTGACTACGACAGTGACGAAGCAAACCTGTGTCGTAATCGAGACGGAAATACCGTTATATCTGGAAATACATCGTTGAACTGTACGTCCAACGAGCATTGAGCAAACTCCTTAAATAATGTATACGTTTACAAAGGTACCACCTGCCAACAGGTTTTTGATTTGAAAATGAATTCAAATTTTTGGCACTGTTTCAATAAATGCTTTGATGACCCTCACACAAAATCCACCATTTCCGAGGAAAACATATTCCAAATGGCTCCAAAACATCTGGACAGCGGACTTCGGACATCAGCTTAATTTTGTTCTTCTTTTGATTCTAGGACAGTTTGAGTTTAGGATATCAGGTACAATTTTTAAGTTGGTTAGGAATTGAACTTCCGTGAATTGAAAAAGATATACGGTATCTATATATAAAAATAAAGGAAACCAAGCCAAAACAACAGCGAAAAAACAATGCTGAAATTATGAGAAAGCTTTGTCCGATGTACAGCTGTCAAGATAGCTTTGGACCTGGCACTCTTTTTGGATCAGGCCATGGACCATTGATAATGGATCATTGAACATTAATCATTGATCAATAATCATTAATCATTCCGGATCGCCAAAAACAACACGAATCAAATACTATGATAAGGCACATGCAGGAATGTAAGAGTCACTGTATTTAATTAGTTTAAATTTAGACTGATATAACAGACCTTTTTTGCAAGAAATGTCATTTCATTGTGACACATTCAGTTAATTTTGTAATAAAATCGATATGATGTTGTACAGAATTTGTATGTAGTATCCCTTCATTTGGCGGGGCACGGCCAGGTTTGCGTGAGGAGACACACTCTTCTCAGCATACAGCATAGATCTTTGTTCCACTCTACTTAGGTTAAGCGGCAAATGACGAATGTCTGATCGAAAGAGGCTGATAATGAATGAGGACAAAAAAACACAACCTCAACAGGCCGATATTCAAATCCTCCACCTTGTGAGAATGACTGACGGAGAACGCATTGGAACATTCCTGTATGTGCCGTTCAGCTGCTGTTCCGTTTCTTGTATGCAAAGCTTGCGCTAAATGCTTCATTCACATCACATGTAACCCAGAGGTAACAAAGGGCCTATGGCACTCCCATCGGCAAAGGCAGAATATTGCGCTCATCATCATTATACTGATGTAACAGGCTGAAGATTATGGCACTATAAACGTCTTCCCTTCATCATCATCATTACCGATTTAACTTGTAATCAGCAAAAGGTGAGCCAACCGGGGGGGTGGGGGGGTTTGTGTCCATGCGTAAGGACACTTCAGTGGAGGTTGCTGTGGGTGGGAGGTGGGAGATGTGGGGGGGGGGGGTTTCTTAAGCACTTGCTGGTGTTTCACCGAAACATGTGATCACATTTGTAGCCAATCGTGTTGTGAAAGATTATTTTATGCATGTTAACCCCACACA
>NC_079418.1:25234978-25301202 GCF_026213295.1 Gadus chalcogrammus | reverse complement strand
TGATTGGACTGCTCTGCCTCTGGGATTTCATTGCAGCCACAGACAAGCCAGGCAGCCAAGATGCAGGAGGTCAGCCAGTGCATTAAATCCCCCCACCTCCTCCTCCTCCTCCCTTTTTCAATCAAATAAGCTTCAGAACACAGACTGAACAAAAAATTATTATCCTATGCATATATTTTTTCCGATTAACACTGTTTAATGAAATTCTGCGCGATATAGTGAGAATAGTGCATTATCAATGTCTGCTGGACATTGTTACAACTTACAACGGCAGACGTTAACAATCGAATAAACTAAACAAAAATACACCCCAGGGGATAGCAAGGGGGTACCTGACGCTTGTTTAAAGCTATGCAACCATTACATGTTGTGGTCGCAACATACTTGTGCGGCTAACTTGTTCGACTTAATTGTGCGGATACCATCAACCAAACAAAAATCACAAAAATCAACTAATAAACATTGTGTCATATTGACACTGACATTGGGCGACCGATGTTCGATTCAGAGTAAAACGGTTGGGCTTGGGTAGTGACAAATCAGAGGAAACCAAACCACCGGTTTGCGCGAGGTATCCACGGAGACCCAAACCTACAATCAGTGTGCAACAGTTTCCCTGGCAACCCACCACGGTTGACTGCGTCACACGCATCACGGCAGTCGAGGATAAGTGGGGATACACCCCCCATCAGGAGAACACCCCTCCCCCACCCCCCACCCCCCACCCCCCTCCTCCATCCTCCACAGTCTGCCGAGTAAGGTGTGGTGGTATCGGTGCTCCGGCTAATTCTGTGTGTGCGTGTGTGTGTTAATGTGTCTGTGTATGTGTGTGTGTGTGTGTGTGTGTGTGTGTGTGTGTGTGTGTGTGTGTGTGTGTGTTAATGTGTCTGTGTATGTGTGTGTGTGTGTGTGTGTGTGTGTGTGTGTGTATGTGTGTGTATGTGTGTGTGTGTGTTTATGTGTAATTATGTGTGATTGTTTGCGTGTGTGTGTGTTTGTGCGCGCATGTGTGTGCGTGTGTGTTTGGGTCCATTCTTGTGAGTGTGCATGTGTGCGTGTTTGTGTGCATGTGTGCGTGTGTGTTTGCATGAGATCACTGATCACTGTGACAGACGAGTGACAATGAGTGACAGGCTGAAGTGGACGTGAGTGACAGCCAACCCCCACCCATCGCCTTCGGCGGGATCTCCCTTATAAAGACAAACAAACCCAGGGAGAGGAGCATCACGTGTGTGGTTCGAACCCTTCACACGGCCTGTGGGCTGCGACCAATAACCGAGGCAAAGATATGGACGTAGTATCTCCGGCGTCAGCCATTGGTCGACGCACGGCCGCTACTAAGGCGAGGATCTCTCGCTGCGGGCGCCGCCATGGGGCGGGTATTTCATCCACCGGGCCGAGGAGCGATCCACAGTGGTCCCATTGAGCAGTCCTTGCGTGTCTTTAGAGGAGCGACACACCCTTGACTTTGAGGGAGGGGAGGGGGCGGGGTAGCTCACCCGCGGTCTCTTCCACACCACGCGGCCGATCCTGTTGCCCTGGTAGAAGAGGGAGTCGTCGGTGGCGGGGAAGCGGGGGTCCTCGAACAGCAGGCCGCTCTGCAGGCACTGCCTCTTCAGGGTGGAGTACTGCTGCCCGTCGAACGCCTTCACGTAGGTGAACATCCTGCAGCCCTGGACACACACACACACACACACACACACACACACACACACACACACACACACACACACACACACACACACACACACACACACACACACACACACACACACACACACACACACACACAACGCAATGTAAGGTGCTGCTCAGTTCAAGCTGTTTTGGGGGTGGCGGGGGGAAGGGGGGTTCCTCATACATCAAGGGGTTCCTCACGACAGGAACAATAGGTTAAAAAAACAGGCACTAAGATGGACCCGGCTCACACAGGGAGATCAGCACCATTTCAAAACATGACACGCACACACACACGTGCACGAGCACACACACACACACACACAAATACACATGATCACAATTGATTGACAGCGGTAGTGCAGTGGACAGAGAGAGCACAGTGGGAACCCTCCAGCCACCCTGGGAGGGCGCGGCCGTGGCTGAGGGTGTGGTGGGCCCACCATTATTTACAAACTCCACCCCTCGATTCCTCCGTCGACTCCCCGGGGCTCCATCACTAGCGCTGGGCGTTAAGTGAGGCGCAAGGCAGGTTGATAGATGATATCAACCTGCCTCAGATGATAGGTTGAGAGAGGGAGAGAGGGGGAGAGAGAGAGAGAGGGAGAGAGGGGGAGAGAGAGAGAGAGAGAGAGAGAGAGAGAGAGAGAGAGAGAGAGAGAGAGAGAGAGAGACGGAGAGAGAGAGAGAGAGAAAGAGGGAGAGAGAGAGAGAGAGAGAGGGAGAGGGAGAGGGAGAGAGAGAGAGAGAGGGAGAGAGGGAGATGGAGAGAGAGAGACCCTTAAAAAGGAACATCCGTCTGTTTAGCTCACCGGCCCCTCCAGGATGCGCGGCGCTGTGAGGGGGAGGCAGAACAAAACAAGGCGTCCAGCCCGCGCTTTGTTCTGATCACATCACACACATGCAGATCCGTTTCACCGGGGAGCCGTACGTGTTTTTAACCCCCTCATGTTGACCGCTTGCTTGTAGCGTGTGCTGCTCTCGGGCCACCGCAGCGTAAAAGCGCGTTTTGGCTGATGACTACATGTCCATAAAATGTCCAAGGACACAGATACATGACGAAGAGGTAATGCCGATGCAGGGGACGGGGGGGGTTTCTCTTGACCTTTGTCTTATGAGATAATTGTGTGTGTGCGTGTGTGTGTGTGTGTGTGTGTGTTTGTGCAGGGATCAAGGCTCGTCAAATCCCTGTTGCCAAGGAGATCAATAGCTCAAGGTTAATTGGACTCTGGCGTATGACACCATGGGGCGGATCCACAGTTGTTGTAGTACATGAATATGCATTCTTGGGTCAAGGTCTTTGGTCACTTTAACGACACGTGCCTGAAACCGAGTCGACGGATGCCGTGAGGTTGTCATCGGCGATGGAAAGACACACTGATGTTCATATTGAGGCTACCTGATTGAATAGGAGTAAAACTAAAAAAGCTTACTGGTTAAATAATACATATTTACATATGCATATAATACATATAAGATTAAGGAACAAGGGTAGAGCCAAACGAATATGATATTTTTATGCATCTTTACTTGATATAAAGAAAGAAAGCTAAATTATGTTAAAAATGACCAATATTGAGATATTAGTTATGATTGTGGTATTGGTTAGGGTCATTTTTTTTTTAACGCTGCCCAACCCAGGGGTATAACGGATAGTGAGAGGATCATGTGGGATCTAATAATGAGATGTGGGGTTTAATAATGAGATAATAATGAGAATCCCTTTCTTAGCACATGTATGTCCTCTGAAAAGATACAGCACACATGAAAGAAGAAGTTGTGCAACTGAAGTGCATCTTCTATTTTATCGCTTTTAGACTGCCTGTCATCGTCATTATACGCTTTTGTTTTCAACCCACAATTTCATTACCACACGAAAATTGCTGCAATTACTTTTGATGGATTTTTTTTGCAATTGATTCTTCTAAGAAGGGAGCTACAATGACTATATTTAAAAAATAACTGCTTTATATATTATTATCCACTGGCTTATTGTTTAATATTAATAATCAGAAAAGTTATGATGTTAAAAAAAATGAAAACGTACAAGCTAGTAAAGTTTAATATAGTGTAAGATGGTGCATAATGGAAATCTAAATCATTACATCATCCACGCTCACACACACTCCAATAAAATGTATTATTTATATTCTCCAAGAAATCTATTTTTCTGGGAAATCACTATCTCTCTATCGTTGCCTCTCCCAGATAATTAGATCTGCTGCTTCCTATGTGCTCAAGTCCTGTAGTTTAAAAAGATAATTAAAAATAAAATGGCCACCGCCAAGGTGAAGGGTGCCCCTCACTCAGTCCCGGGTCCCTTAAAAGAAAGCTCTATTGTTTATGTTGTTGCCATCATTATGCCCTCAGCTGTGCGTCATTTGTCACTTTAAATTGATGTTATGTTGGAATTCATATTGCATCATTATATATCCGTAGTTTGTCCAAGGAAGTTCTATTATTAGAACGATTTAAAAAAAAAAAAAAAACTTATTTATTCAAGAAGAATCTCCCCCTTTCTCTCTCTCTCTTTGTCTCTCTCTATCTTTGGGTCTCTCTCTCTCTTTGGATGTGTCTCTCTCTCCCTCTTTTCCTCTTTCTCTCTGGGTCTCAACCCTCTCTCTGCGATAAATAACATTATGGGAAAGTAGTGTGACCCTTTAACGTAGCTAAAGACTCAGTGTGGATACATGAAATGAGTGATCCAATATTTGTATGTAGCATCACGAGATAGCTATCTGTGCTCCGGCTGAAGCAGAGTATGCGGGGATGAAGAGGTCGCAGCGGGGAGCTAAACGTGACAGATGGCGAGGTGTTCTGGCTGCTGACGGCCATAAGACGAGCATGTTGTCATGCTGCACAAGGCCAACTCCGGCTCTACCTGCCAGAGTACAGGACTATGCAATGTAGCCTAGCATAAGGGGCGGAGGGAGGGGGGCTGTTTGTTTAGCCTCTCTGGAACTAATCTCTTAAAAAAGACCAACAAGAGAACGTTGGACAGAAAGAGAATGGGCGGGGCCTGTTGAAGCACGCCTGTTGAAGCCACGCTGACATCGATGGAGCATTTAGATTACCAAACTGTGACTTACATCAACTTGGTATACTGTAAGTGTGTGTGTGTGTGTGTGTGTGTGAGAGTGTGTGTGTCAGTGTGAGTGTGAGTGAGAAAGAGAGAGAGTGTGTGCATGTGTGCGTGTGTGTGTGTGTGTGTGTGTGTAGTGTGCGTGTGTGTTAGTGTGCGTGTGTGTGCGTGTGTCTGTGAGCCCAAAATAAATAGGCGAATACGTCAACACAAAAGACCACTTTACAGCGTATCCCTGCAGCCTTGTATCGGGTTCGGTGAGGGATTTATCGTAGTGAGAACATTCTGTGATACCAAAGGGCCTGTTTCACTCCCCCGTCTCAGGGATCCATTGCCAAAAGCAGCATCGGCGCATCCCTAATGTGCTAGCTTATGTCCGATTTTTTTATGGCCACTGGTGGCTTGAATGTGCCAAAACTTTTTATTGCCGATAGATACCCCCTCCTTCCCCCCCTTGAGAGACAAGGTTGGGGATCAGCGGTGAGATATATAAGCAGGACACTTCTCTCCCGGGAGTGAGCCACAGTCAAGATAACACCGATTGAGAGACGCAGAGGTACCTAGCAGGGAAGGTACCATGGAAACACAAGAGGAATCCTCCGTTCTTGGGGAGGGGGGAGAAGTGGGGGAGCAGTGCAACTCAGGAGGTTGATTGTCTGTCTGAGAGCACCAGGAATACAAAGAAATGTTGGAAAGAGAAAGGTCTGATTTGCTGCGTATAATGGACGCATAGCGGCATATGATAATGTCCTTATGAGTCCAGGGGGAAAAAAAAAAGGTAACATGGAGGATGATGCTCATTAGCATGTGCGCCCAATGATATTTTTTCGCAGAAAATAAATAAATAAAATAAACTGAAGAGGCTGATGTCTAAATCATTGAAGACACAAATGTTATGTCATACCAAAAATAAGATACTTGACATCCACGCAATGAAAAAAAGCGAGAAAGAAACCTTTGCAGTAACAAGAAAACTTGGGGGAGATGCCACTTTTCCAATCAATAATCAATACCTAGAGGTGAAGGGGAGGAGCGGGCAGGGACACTGCCTTCTCAAGGGCCTGGATCGTTTTGAGGGAGTATAATCGTGTTCCTGCCATGGAGCATAACTGCTCAACAATATACAGTATATTATTCAGCAGCTAAACCAACACTGCAAATGCCCCGGCCACGATTGATTAAAATAGTCCCGGTAAATTATAACCTGCTATGCTGCTATGCTCAGATCCCTAAACCACCCCTGTTTTTTAAATCCCCTATCCTCACTAGATGGCAGAGGAAAAAAAGTGTCTCCAACTAATTCCAACCTTTCGTCTTCATGTTGACGGCGCATAATTGTGATGAATGCTCTTCTGTGTTAATATCAAACAGGTTGGTTTTATGGCAGGAAGGTTGCGGTCCACAGCAGTTTTCAGCAGTTTAAATATACTATACGTGGTGTGTGGTCTGCCGTGCTTTATTTCACTCCGACAGACCGCTTTGGGCAGATCACAAAATAATGGTGTTGTTTAGCCAAGGGGAAACTATTTGGATCTCATTAATTCACAAGGGGCGTGGATTTATATCACTGCAGAGTAATAAATAAAAACCAAGCTTTGTGACTTGAGACCGACTAAATGACAAAACTTTCCCTGCCTGCTCGTCTTGCGACGGACTCAAGGAACAAACGACTGTTCCCTAAATAGGTACACAGTGCGGCACGAATTGATAGAGTTGTTACATTTGAAAGACTTTCAGTGATCGAAGAGAGGTACTTTGAATATGGTACTATGGTAGGATGTGTGTGTGTGTTTGCATGAGTTTGTCCGTCTTATTTTATCATTATTTCATTTACATTTGTTAGACTCTGATTCAACAGATAAGATGTAATATTTATATCTTGGGTTCAGCAGGGACTCCAAAATAGAGATGGCCGTTTTCAAAGTGCTTATTAAAAGCCTATAAAGGGTTAGGTTGTGCTTTTGGCTGTTTAATACCATGGTTGGTGTCAGCCTCCCTGCTTATTTGTCCTGTCAGCGTACTTACTGGCTAATCAGGTGGACTGGATTGCATGCATTTGATATACGTAACCTGTAAACTATTCTTCTTCATATTAACTAGGTGATCACAAGAGGAAGGCTCTCATAGACCCTTATATAAGGGCCATCGTAGGAGAAACACAGGTGTTGCTCATAACATAAATTATGAGTCTGCTCCTTTTATGAACCTAGACTCATCAACTTTGTCACTAGGTTAGTTCACTACCCTTCCTCCCTCTTCACTCTCCCTTAATCGCGAAAACACTTAGTTTTCGCGATTAAGTGTTTTCAACGGTTGCCTTCGTCGATCATTCATAATTCATAAACATATTCACGACCATTCATGCAGCTAAATTGCATACAACGAGCAAAGTAACAAAGTTATGCATGCCTAATTTAAAAGGTCAACGGACACACTGGGAAGCATCAGCCGGAAAAGCTGGGTTGCCATGCCGACGAGACACGGGGCCGCCACAGAGACACCTCGACACCTCTCTCCCCTAGCGATGAGGGAGCTGAAGCCAGAGATGGTCGTGACGTCATTCCTTCATTATTATTGTTGGTGAGACCGTGCTGCGGGTGGAGGAAGCGACAGAGCAGCGTGGGTTCTTCACATTGGCCCCTGTGCGAGGGGCCGATGTGAATGCACTGCAAAGTGTCTCTAAATGTACACATAGGATGGGACGGCTGGCGTCCACGCGTGCAGTCATGGGGACGCCTGAGACACTATTTTTAGATGAGAAGGCATCGGTTTATCTGCGCTGCAGGCCCCCTCCAAGACACCACAGGTGTATAGAGTTGCTATGCAACAGCAGGGAAATAGCGTTAGAGCATTGTTGGGTTTTTTGTTGTTTTTCTTGGTGCTTGGTGAACTGTATCCAAAGTCTGAGTAATGTGTTTCTTTCAGCTACAATCAATCTCGCAATACAAACTAATAATAATCTATATATCTCCTTTGGTTTGTTATCACATACAATCATAGGCATTAATAATTATTATGCAATAAATAGTACACACTTGATTCATACGTTGTTTTCGGTATGCGTTTTTGTTTAGAAAGTGCGTAGAAAGTAAATGGGATTTCACCGTTGTACCATTTTTGTAAGCCGGGGCCTAGTTTACGTGTCACAACGTTCATCACCGTTCAGTACACTTCCAGGAAACAACCGTCTTTATAATAATAGACCAACGTAATGTGGGTTAAGTAATCCAAACAAATAGTTCTGTAGCAGACACCGCAAATACTTCCGCTACTTCAAAACACAAGCACATACGCATGAACACACAGCAGAACACGCACATACACACTCAAAAAACTAATAAGTAACTACAATGAGGGAACTACAATGAACTACAAAGAAATTATGTCACTCCAAAATGAGAAACAGCTATTGGCCTGTGCTTGGATTGATGTGAGGGGCTCACAAAATGGAATGGTGAAGGGCTTCTTCGCCTAGCAACAGGAGACAGAAAGCACCAGCCCACTAGGATCGTCCTAATTGGCTTACAAAGAAAAACACCAAATGAAAAAACTCTTGCAGTGTTTGCTCTACAATCGCTAATCTACTTCGGACGAGTTTGCAGCATACTGCATTGGCTTCAACATACCCGACCAACCAATCATAGGGAGCGGAAAAAAACGGAATATAATTTGTATAGTATTTATATGACTACACTGCTGGAATATGAGCGGCCATGGTGTCCCACCAAGACTTGTTTAGTTGTCAACGTTCTCCTTAACTTTTGCTACGGCACTAACGCACCCAAATTGCATGCGGAGGGCAGATGTGTACAGCTGTGCATATCCCCCCACATCTGCCCACAGTGGAACACGTCCTGTAACAGTCATACAGTCGTCTACAGTCACAGCAAAGCAGCCGCACAGTGGAGGATGTGGGAGAAACCAGGTGCATGTGTGTGTGTGTGTGTGTGTGTGTGTGCGGGTCTGGTGTTGGTTGGTTAAGGATGAGTGTGCTCTGCTGACGGACTGATTACTATCCGAGGAGGAGGGCAATAATGCACCAGCACCCGGCAACACAGAAAAGACAGAAGAGAGAGAGAGCGAGGGAAGGGGAGAGAGAGAGGGATAGAGTGGGAGAGAGGTAGAGAAAGACGGACAGAGAGAGGGAGAGAGAGCTAGGACAGAGAGTGAGAGAGACACAGAGAGAGAGAGAGAGAGAGAGAGAGAGAGAGAGAGAGAGAGAGAGAGAGGTAGGGCCAGAGAGAGAGAGGGGGAGAGGTGGGGACAGAGAGAGAGAGAGAGAGACCGAGAGAGAGAGGAAAAGTGAGATACTGCACTGGGAGGGATCAGAGAAGGGTGCACCAGACCAGCAACCCCCGCTCCCTACCCCTCCCTTCCTGTGTTGTGGTGGTGGTAGAAAGGGGCTATCCCAGGCCCGGTTACCCACCATGCTCTGCAGCAGCAGTCCTCCTCCTCCTCCTCCTCCTCTCTCCCTCTCTGCCAGCCAAAGGCTTGGCCACGACATACACCTGCGAACTGCGAAGTCTCTTGGCCTTCTTCTAAGTTTGCGCTTCTAAAGTACACCTTTCATTTCATCTCCATCTCTCCGTAATGCTGCCCTGGGAACCAATTATTCTAGAGACATACAGAGCAAACTGCTGCATGTCTGTAGTTTTTATATTATTACTCATTTATTATACATGATTCATTATAATCATAAAATGTAATAACAATGAATTCATTTGTTCATCTTCCATCCTTGATTGTGTGTGGATATTGATCTCCCCTCGTACCAACTGCTGATAACGCTGACATTTGCATTCACTGCAGGTTGTTATTAAACTGTCTATGTTTTACAACAAACTAAAACCAGTCCATTAGCACCATGCTATTCATTCTACTTCAGTGGCTAATATGTTGTGTGAATGATCTGTGTCAGTACCTCTATAGGCTATGAATAGGCCCAGCGTCCATCCCCGTGGGTCTGGGTGCACTACACTAAAATCAGAGGTTCTCCAAACTTAGTAGGCTACTAGACCGCTAGCTTATACGACACTATTTATAGTAGTATAGCGCGCCTAACGGAAACGGTGAACTTAAATGCAAGCTCAGCTTCATGCTAATGAAAAGGAGGAAAAAGACACGGCATTTGAATGGAGGCATGCAATGTATAGTTCCTGGTAACCGATCTATCTCGCAATTAATGCGCAAAACACATCATTGCAGATGCACACTGCACACTGCACACTGCACACTGCAAACACACACACACACACACACACACACACACACACACACACACACACACACACACACACACACACACACACACACACACACACACACACACACACACACACACACACACCATCATCCCGTGCACGGGTTACACTCCGGTTAAACAGCCTACAGATAATATGCCCTCAGCGTACCACTAATCCCTGGAAGAAATCGGGAAAGAGAACGAGAACGAATCGATGTTGTTGCTCAACAACAGCCCGATGAGCCCTCGCATGCATCGCCTGACCAGGACAAGTACGGCTCACAAACCCTGATCTCGAGCATCGTATCCCTCCAATGTTGTCATACACACACGCCCGCGCGCACGCACACGCACACGCACACACACACACACACACATCTAAATACACACGAATACACATGGCTATATTATTAAAGCGCATTGCGCGGTTAGAGTGAGAGAGAGCAGTGAAGAGGAAGAAAAAAGGCACCTGTCTCTAGCACTCTTTGCCCTCAGTTACCTGAGCAGAGGCCTCTGGAGCTCCCCTGGCGACGTCTTCTCCTCTCGGGTCCTCCGGGGATCCAGCGACTCGGCGGTCCGCGCGGTCGTGGGGCTGCTGCTGTGATCGGTGCGACGCGCACCCCCCGCTCTCTCTCCGTCTGGATCCGCTCGCCGAGCTCTTCTCTCTCCTCCTCCTCTCCACCAGCGCACGCCAGAATGGGGGAGGAGCCTACTACGTTTGGAGGGGTTGAGGGTTGAAGTGTGCACTGGGCATGCGCTTTCTTAGGGAAGCGCTCAACGCGAGGATAGAAAAGATACATAGACGCGCGCACCCGCGTGCAGAGATACCAGGCAGGGTATCCAGTGTGGATCCCTTTAAGACACCACAAGAAGATGCAATTTGTTAAGCGATCAAGAGTATTTAGGACTTAAATGCCCGACTATTCTTACTAATGACCACATCCTATGTACACAATGCCGTGACAGTGGCTGACTTTAGACCCTGCTGTTAGGCAAATTACAAGCTGCCCCCAGGGAGTCCGCAAACAAAATAAAAAATAAAACAGAAGCAGCTGTCTAATTCCAGTATTGTTTTTTTGCTTTTTCCATTGCTGAACACAAAGGAAGATCTAAGTGTTTTACAGCAGCAAGGTTGTAAGATAATCTTGGTCATTGTTTTAGTATTCCTCGTCCTCCATAGATCTAAGCATCTTGGAAGAACAAACATTGCATGTTTATTGTAATCCCTGAATGTCAGAAAAACGGACCTCATGGTTATTCTTTTATTGATCACACAAGGCGATAAAGGTACACAATTGACCCTGGATTTTAACCTTTAAAGCAATACACTATCCAATTTTTTTCATTACCTGAATGTTGTAAAACGATGTTGACTTAAAGAGTAGCCAACCACAATATATATCACACACACACACACACACACACACACACACACACACACACACACACACACACACACACACACACACACACACACACACACACACACACACACACACACACACACACACACACGTTTTAGGTCCAAACATATTAACTTCAACTTTGCAAATATGTGGTTTACAACATGGTAAACAGGTCAAATGAAAAGCAAGTTTGGTTTTGTATATATATATATATATATTTCATAATAAGGTGCTGTTTATTTCACTATTCACATCCCGATATACACTCTCCTATAGGTTTGGACTCTATACATAACACGTATAATACTGACCTTGCCCTTCTCTCAAAGGAAGGACCAAAGATGGGCATGGAGACACAGGTTCCATTTCTAGCCCCTGCTCCACATCTAGCCCACCCAGCTCTAAGGGTGTTGGCTGGATAAAAAATGTTTTATTCTTCCAGTCATAGTAGCGATACACTCCTTTTTCTTTAATAAGCCTGAAACAGGGTCTGGACATTGGCTCAGGGCGATGTGTTTCAATATCGGCTCAATAAGTGCTTGTGTTGATTTCTCTTTTTTTCCTTTTCAGAAAACTAACATCCACAATGATTCATTTGTTGTTTGTCCTGGCTTGTCTTAAAGCGAACATCCGCTATGAAGTCTCACAAGTGTCTTGGCCGAGGCCCAGAGAGTCCTAGGGCTGGCCGACCATCACAACGGCTGCTTTCGTCTGGTTCCAAGATGGCGTCCCCCCCCTGTGAAGAGACTAACCAAAAGGCTTTCTAGCTGCTATCCGTTGTCCACCGTCTTGTCTTTTCGCCAGGCTGGATACCTGGACAAGCCCGTAGCAGTGCAGGGCCTTCACATGATGGTCCTCCACTCCTCACAGCATGCTCACAGAATCAAAAACAAAGAGCTGGGAATAGGGCCGGAGTGGCCATGTTGGATGGCATCAGAGACACCATGGCAATGACCAAACGGGTGGTTGGGGGGAAAAAAAGAGACCAAATAACAACAAAATGATCAACTCCTCCTCATCATCATCATCATCATCACCTCCACCCCCCAAAAGAAACTGTAAACTCCAGTGCAGACAGTGTCCCATTACCTTTTTTTTTTCTTTTGCAGCAGGAAGTTTCACTTTAAGCATCAGGTTTTACTCTTTAAAATATGTCTCGGCGATACCTTCTCGCATATATGAAGAAGACGAGAGAGAGAAGGGGAGTGGGACGGGGGGACGGGGGGGGGGGTGCCTGGAAACGTCTCTGCCGTCCATCAAGCCCCTGGAATCCATCCACGAAAGACCACAGAACAAACACAACTCTTCTTGTTCTCCTCCTCCTCCTCCTCCCCCCCCACCACATGGCAGAACAGGACGACTCGTCATCGTGGCGACGCCTCCCTCGCCGCGACCCCTACGCCATGTAGATGAAGGTGTTGATGTCCGTCTCGTCGCGCTTGAGGTACTTGTGCTCGATGAGCCACTCCATCTGCTCCTTGATCATCTTCTTCTGGGGCAGGAACATGTTCTTCAGGATCTCCACCAGCTCCGTCTGCAGCTGGGCGTTATTGATGCGCTTCCGCATCTTCATGATCTGGATGATGGCCTCCTGCCATCCGCCCGCGGGGAGGAAGGATACAACAGGGGAGGAGAGAGAGGGGGGGGGAGGAGATGTGGAAAGTGTGTGAGACCAGGGCGAGACATGAAGACCAAAGCAGGGATTCTGAATGCTAGAGCTCAAGCTACTGACGCGTGACAAGCGATAGAGGAAAACACGCAGAGTGCCTATGCGAGGAGCCGATTCTTCGCCACTATTGATTGAGGGGAAAAATTGTTTAAAGTTGGACAAGAAATACTATTTTTATCGTTATTATTATTATAATAGTGCAATAGGAGGTAGGTGGCAAAGGAGCTCAGACAACTGCCAAGGGTTTATCGTGTTCTAAAAGAACGCAGTCACACAGTGTACTCTCCTTAATGGATGCTGAATGAATGACTGTATGGTGTGTTCATCTGATGGATGTTCTCTCATACCACTCGACCATCAGGTCCCAACAGCCTACCTGCGTTCGGAGTATCCGGAGCTGGACGATGCCCTCGTTTTCCTCCTCCCTCATTCGTTCCGTGGTGAGCTGCAGGCGGCCAATCAGGTTGATCTTCCCCCGTTTCTGCACCTTTGAGTTTTTGCTGTGGGGTTGGTTTGTCAGAGAAAAAATTAAGTTAGGGCGAGATTATTTAAGAAGGATTAATGTATGCATCTGACTCAAAACAGATAATTATGAAATCACTTTTTGCTTGCGGAGGAGGCTCACCAGAAATCATAGAAAGAGTTTTAGCTGTTTGGCTACATAATTGAAAACGGAACACAATGGAGTACAATGAATCAAAAAAATTATAACGAATGAAGTGAAGATACAGACAAAGAAAATGCAAATAGTCCTCTTTCCGACATACTACAGGAAGGTACTTTAAGATTGCATAACTTTTTTATTCTCCAAGATAATCATTACCATATAAATCTATGATTAGATTTATTTATTTGAGACTGATTTTCCCCACATAAATTGACTCCCCTTGTCATTCATTCCCACGCGTTTGTCAAAGAAGTTGGGCCCTCTTACATGAGGGAGAACTCCTGGTTGACGTAGAACAGCGTGCCTTCAGCAAAGTCCTTCGGGGACGAAACTGCAGTCTCGTACGACAGCACCTGCCGCTTCAGTTTGGGGAACGCAACCAACGACTGTAGGGTGGAAATAACATGTTTAGCGGCAAAAAAAACGAAGTATTACTCTGGGAGCACTCAATGACAAGTTATAGGTGTGCAACGATGTCCGACAACTCATCATGGGTCTTCAGCAGGATAACATTCACCGAACACTAAAGACACTAAAAACCTCTAAACCAAGGTTGAGATGACTGATAGTGAACGTGGCAGTGCGCACAGAACCAGGGTATATGAATCCAGGACCGCGGTGACCCCGCCCCTCACCCAGAGCGTGCGGCGGAGCTCGGCGTCCGGTAGCTCCGTGGCCAGCTTGAGGTTCTCGAAGCTGATGCGCTCCCTGGGTCGCTGGTTCCAGGCGAACAGCACCGCCAGCTGGAAGGTGGTCACCTCCAGGTCGTACTGGCCCACCTCGTTCTTAAAGGTGATCTGGGGAGGGAGAGAGACATGCAGAGAGGAGACAGACAGAGAGAGGGACAGAGGGAGAGACAGAGAGAGAGACAGAGAGAGACACAGAGAGAGAGACACAGAGAAAGACAGAGAGAGAGACACACACAGACAGACAGAGAGACACACAGAAAGGCAGACACACACAGAGAGACAGACACACAGAGAAAGACAAAGAGACAGACACACACAGAGAGAAAGAGAATGAGAGACACAGAGAGACAGAAAGAGAGAGAGAGGGAGAGAGACAGCGACAGAGACAGACACACACAGAGAGATACAGAGAGACAGAGAGAGTGCTTCTTGTTAGATTGAGTTGAGTCCATCTCTTAGACGCTATGAAGTCCATGATTCAGTTCAGTTGAAGTAAGCCAACCTTGCACTGTATAATATACAGGCCACTCTTTATCAAATGGATACAGGCAGATATTGCAATGTGCTTGGCCTAACTGTCCCAAAGAAGTTCCACCTGTGTATAATTATTGTTCATCTTTTAGTTGTGTCCGTTCTTGTTGTTCTCTTACCCGAATTTCTATTCTGAGATTATAAATCTTAAATAAAATGCAGCAATGCAGCAGTTAATGAAAAGCACATGGTCACTATTTCCGTGAGTGAGTGAGTGAGTGAGTGAGTGAGTGAGTGAGTGAGTGAGTGAGTGAGTGAGTGAGTGAGTGAGTGAGTGAGTGAGTGAGTGAGTGAGTGAGTGAGTGAGTGAGTGAGTGAGTGAGTGAGTGAGTGAGTGAGTGAGTGAGTGAGTGAGTGAGTGAGTGAGTGAGCGAGCGGGCGGGCGAGTGTGCGTGTCTCACGATGCCGTTGGACATGAGGTGGTGCCAGTGGAGCTTCCTGCCACTGTGGTTCTTCTTGTAGAAGTCCTCCACCTCTGGGATCAGGTCCTCCAGCTCAGTGGGCAGCGACACAAACACCTTCTCGCTGCTCCGCGACCAGGCCCCCGCGTTCAGGATCTTGATGTTCACCGAGTCCCCTGGGGTCAGGTGGTGGCGGTGGGGAGGGTCAAATAAAAGGAAGCAAAGGCAACTATTTCACCATCCAACACTTTATGCAGCTCACATTTTACACTTGTTTGTGGGGTTATAATTTTTTTTTTTTTATGGGTTATTTTTATGGACAGTGAAGGGAAGAGAATAGGGCCGCAGGTCAGAATATAACCTGGGTTGTTAGAAAGGTTATGGCCTCTGGTGATTTTATACTTTAGACATTCAACTTAGTGGTCTGTAGGGCATCAGTTTCCATCAGCACATTTGACTTAAGAACAGAAGGGGCATATCAATTGTAGGCGTATTGTAATTGCTAATATTCTTCAATTAATTTAATTAATTTATAGCTTGGAAGCCATTCTAGCTCATGACATTTCAAATTTATTTTACTTAATGAATTTTCTTCCTTAAAAATACTCATTAAGGGTTTATTGTTTCGGGGTATGAGTTTGGATTTTTTTTTACTTCATTTATAAATCATGAGTAACTGAAATATAGGGATAAACACGACTTTATATTAGTCATTTTACTGTTTTTCTAATGCTAAAGGTCAAGTTTCCAGTCTCAAAATACTTTTTCTTTACATATAGCTCACATTATAGCAATAGATGCTCATAGCTCATAGCAGGTGCCATCAACCATCCTCTCAGTAGTGCCATGCTACAGGTACAGGCACGCTCCATTGACCACTCCGTCCCGTCACTCACCTGGTAAAGCCAGCCTGTTGTGTTTGTGCATCTCTTTGAAGGACTGGTTGAGGTCCTCCGACACTTTGATGTCCTGGAACATCCTGGCCAGCTTGTTGACGTAGTCGGCCGGCATACCCACTTCCTGTCATACACCGGGAACAGATAGCGCGCCCGGGGAACAACACAAAGTCATTAGGAGGAAGGGGAAAAAGCTTTGCTGCTAATGAAATGGTCCCCAACATGTCGGGGTACTGTGGGCCCCTGGGGGACACACCTCATATTCTTCACAGTAAAATGAGCCACACACTCTCGTTAGCATGTCAAAGAAAAGGGAGCTGAGGCAAGTTTTTCTATGTATATTTACTCAAAATCTGTTATAACAAATGCTCCCTCTATATGAACAGTGTTGTGCTTGCATGCAGAAATATATATATAGGATAACTGATTTTCAGGGGAGAATAAATAGTGAATAATTGTTCGATGGGTGTCCACATTCACAAAGGTAGCCACGGATCATCGGCAATAAATAACTTCCCATCCCCAATAATAAAATCTATATATATATAGAAATCAATAAGATATCCATAAGAGTGATCTATATTCAAGCCAATCCTGTGGTCGGACGGGTCCCCAGCTATGACCCACTTATGGGTTGTGATTAGTTTGCGACCAACAGCTAGAGAACCACGGGTGTCATGTGGTCGCTCCACACACACACACACACACACACACACACACACACACACACACACACACACACACACACACACACACACACACACACACACACACACACACACACACACACACACACACACACACAGGCAGGTCGTACCCTGAGCCACTCCACCATGTTCTCCTCGGTCTCGCTGTCGGCTGAGATGTCCAGGATGAGCCGGCGGGTCAGGTGGGCCTTGTGGTAGCGCATGAACACGTCCTTGTTCTGAACGTACTTTAGGACCAGCAGCTGACACACACACACACACACACACACACACACACACACACACACACACACACACACACACACACACACACACACACACACACACACACACACACACACTTTAATCAAACGCTCCATCTATGCTATCCCTGCCAAGGTTTATACCATAGTCAATGTGTCCCACAAACATCACAACAAAGTGTATAAATAGGTTATTACGTTTATATATGTATATATATACTTTTTTTTAATTTAAACAACTTGAATAATGTTAAATAGGATAGAGTGAGTCAACATTCCTTTTGTTTTAATATTAAAAGTATGATATGTTTTGCATAAGATTGAGTACATCTAAAATAGAGCTGAACTTTGTGAACATCACATGAAAGAACAGGCACCATGTTCACATCATGCTTGTCCCCTGGCAGCCACTAGGGGTCACCAGAGTTGGGTAAACAGAAACTGGATATAAGAAAACACCATGGAAAGCACCCTGGAGTCAAATGAAAGGAAACACACTTCTGAGGGAACTTTCCACTCTGCAGGAGGGAAACTTAATAAAAATATCATATTTCTCAATAAACAAAGACCACGGAAAAGCTGGGGATTGTCATAACATTTTTTGTGTGATTTCCGGGGATGGGAGTAAAATATCTGACCATAGAGACGGCAATAACTTGGAGCTTGGTGTGTTGCCTCCATCTTCCAGTTGTATTTTTCTCATAACACCACTCACCACTTCCTTGAGCTTGGCCTCGATTTCCTCGGAGGTGAGCTTCTTGCTCAGCGGAGTCTTCCTCAGTAGCATGTCACAGTAGTTGGCCAGCAGCTCTGGACACTTCGACTCTGGCTGAGTCTTCAGGCCCACCCTTAACCAGAGAGAGACAGAGCAAAGAGCGAGAGAGAGAGTGACGGAGGTAGACGAAGAGAGACAGATAGCGAGACAGACAAAAAGAGAGCAAAACAGAGATTCGCACACAGAGACCCAGAGAGCGAGGGAGAGACACAGTGTGAAAAAGATGAGCTGAATCAACACGGCCCTGACTTGTTATTTTATTAAACAAGATGATCACACCATGTTTGTGTTCGAGTCTTTCCTCACCCTTTCTGCTTCAAGGGGAGGTCGATCTTAAATATGGTGGCGTCGTTCACCACTGCCTTGTACGCCTGTGAGAGAGGTTACAGCAGGGTTACATTCAACACACACACACACACACACACACACACACACACCACTGTGTCTGGAACAGGGGAGGCGATACAGGCCACCATAACCCTGGAATGACTTCTGCTTTGAGTATTTCAACGTTGATGACCCCTGGCTTGTTGCAAAAATGTCCCTGTACAGAATGAGCAGGTTATACTGCATATTTGGCACTAAAACAGGTTGAGTTGACATTGGTTTGTGACTTGTTGCCCACTGGCCCTAGCTTGCCATCTCAAAGCCTGGCTGTGATTGAGACTTAAAATGCATTAACGTCACGCATCAGTCTGTATCGTCACATGAGCATGTTATTAAAAAAAGAACACAAGCATTTCACAGATTGAATGGAGCTAAATGTCCCCAGGAGAGGGGGCTGGGGGGGGGGGGGGGGGGGGGGGGCACCTTGTCTCTGGCTGTGAGGAACCGCGGGTCGTCCTGGAAGGCTTCCTTCACCAGGCGGCTGAAGCGGTTGAATAAGGTGAGCAGCTGCTCCACGTACTTCTCAGAATCCTGGAGAGAACACCGCAACCCAAAGAAGCGTCAGAGGTGAGGAACTGGCTTCACACTTTGCATCCGTGTTGCAGCTGTTCAATCAAGTGTCAAGAGACAACCCACTTCATTTGTGGTAATTTTAACATCCTCTGAGCTGACACTGTGCGTGTGTCTGTCTGTGTGTCTGTGTGTGTGTGTGAGTTATTTCATATCATTCAATAAACTGTTTTTTATCGTCTCATCATCAGAATCAGTAAGGATAAACTCAACGGATTCGATAGATATGCCAAAGAACAGATTGGGAGATATTAGATTATATCACCTATGAAAGTCAACAAACAACAAAAATAAAAAACGAGTCCAAATCAACCCCCTCCTCCCCATGATGTACAGTACATCGCCCGATGCGGGTGACTCACGGAAGTGATGCTTTCGGCCGAGGCCACCATGTCTGCCAGGCCGGCGCTCAGGATGTGGTCCTCCAGGTCCTTGAGCATGGGCTCGATGCCGCTGGCCACCTTGTCCATGAGGGAGAACATCAGGTGCAGCTCTGTCCCACCAGGGAGAGAGAGGGAGCAGCGCCACCGTTACGTAAAGGAGGGACTTCTACTAGACATGGGAGCATGCTTGGCCTGGATGATGTGTGTGTGTTAAAGGTCCCATGTCACGCCCACTTGTGATGTCAAAAAGGGGCAGATTTTCAAAACTGCTTGTAAGGTTAATCACACTCACACCTGGTGGCATGTCATGGGACCTTTAACAGTATAAACATAGCAGATGGTTTTGAACACTAGTCAAGATTATTGTTCATAAAGGACGAATGTGCGAATTGGGTTGGACTAGACCGATTCTTGTTTCCCACACAGAATTTTTTTTCAATATATTAGAAACGCCTTCACCGTTTTTAACATCGACACTCGACAAACAAATACAGAGCGACAACAACCTTGACAAGACACAAGAATGGTGGGGTGCAACAATGGTCACATGACGACACACAAAAGGAACAACACATCTGGAACATAGCGGGGGAGCGGTCATTAGTATTACAGATGCAAATTTGCCTGAACCTATAATCTGGTATGGTGCATCAAATGGGGATTTATGTTTTAAACTCTACACTCGCAGGATAAAGGATTCAAGCCCCCATCTGCGCTGGATAAAAACACGCAGGCCACCATCCACGATATAAACGACAAAATTGATCTAATCAAATTCATTATTAAACTTTCTTTATTCATCATCAAATTTGGGTGGATTTCATCTGTCTGAAACAAGGTAAATATACAAAATCAAATAGAACAATAGGCCTTGAGATCAAACTAAACACGATAAGTGTGTGTTGTTGTGTCGTACACACATCACCTGTTGAGTGGAATCTCAACAGCTCGACTCCTTATTATTCTTTTGTTCATATAAAAGTGCAGGACCTCGTTTAGCACTCGGGGGAAATATGTGTTTTACATTGTCCAATGTGTAAACAAGTCTAATCTGAAATAAATGGGCTCTCAACCACTTAATTCATTATTATTTGTTCTTTCATACGATTATATTATTATAAAAGGTTAATACTATTGTTGCAAAAGGCTATGATATAAAACTAAACTCAATAAATGTTTGTTTTGCGTCAGCCACAATTTAAAAAATAGGTTAATGTCAGTGTGGCCATTATTACAATTATATCCTCCCTTTCCTTCTACTAAATGGAGACCTTTTCTTGTGTTACCCCTCAAACAACACTAAAGCTGTTCTGTCTGGTGCATAATATCGAGTAAACTTGATGGGCCCAATAGTCATCGGGTGACCTAAAGTTTGGATCCTAACTGATAGCCCTATCAGTTAGGATCCGGACTATTACGCGACTGGATAAATACATCGATAAATCTTCTAAATGCTAAATGCCGCTTGAGATAAAACTAATGCCTGGCAGCCTAAAATGTCTTAGACTGCAAGTGGTCCAAGACATTATATCATGCAATATTATAAAAAAATTATGCATATTATTTCAGCACAAAATAATAATACAAAAGCACACAACACCATGCTCTGTGATGTCCGATGCCGCAGTAGGCGGAGCAGGGTTGGGGGGTTTCATTGCTACAATGCTACATTGAGGCAATGCTAGTGCACATTTTAGTCCTCGCACGGCGCGGGTGTACACAACACAAACCATGGCCATGAAAGGGAAAGGGGTGCATGAGTGGGTGCAGTTGGGGGGGGGGGGGGGGGGGGGGGGGGGTGCTGGGTGCAGGGGTGGGGAAGTGGGAGCGGGGCTTTCTCCTGGTGCAAACCTGAGCTGGATGAGCCTCTGCTGGTGGCAATCCTGCCGTACTCACTCTCTGTCTCGTTGCGTTTGATCATGCCCGGGCACTCGGCCAGGATGGTCTCCTTGAAAGACGTCACCAGCACGTTCACACAGCACTCCATCAGCTGGGGACAAAGGACGGGACCACGGTTTGGTCAGCCACATGACCGACCCTCAACTAAAAGAAGATGGATGAGGCCTTGTACCTGTTTCTTGTTATCCCTTTGTGCATTATAGGAATTGTGGTGTGGATATAGCCACACATTCTATGCAGTGATTCAGATACAAATATTTTTGGCATGCTGGCAAAGGGGTTAGCACTGCTGCCTGTCATGTTAAATCATGACATCCGTAAGGGGAAGACTACTGCCGGTTCCCTTGACCGGGGCAGTAGAGCTGCCTGGTGCTGCTAGTGATGGGTTAAGTCCTGCCAGTGCTCATAGTGATGGGTAAATACTCCTAGTGCTGCTAGTGATGGGTTAAAATGCTGCTAGTGATGGGTTAATGCTAATGATAAATAAAGAATCAACTTCTTCAGACTGTGGTCATCAGGGTTTGACCCTGGATTGTTTATGGCCTTTTTTGCCCCCCCCCCCCCCCCCCCCAGTGCACTTACCGTTTGTACAGAGTTGCAGTCTCGTCGTGTCTCAAGGTAACGCAGTGCTCGTTTCTCTTCCTCCCTCAGCTTAGCATCAGCCTGCAGACACACACACACAATTCAGCAACAGAAATATGTAATGCTCTGCAATGCACTTATAAAGTTAATTAATCTTAGCTGATTTTACACCTCTGATAGAAGTAAAAGAATGTGCACTGAAAAATGTGAATTTCTCCCGAAGGACAATACGGCCTTGTGGTCAAAACAGCTATTAGCAGAATGGAACAATAAGAATAAGTAGTCAATCTGAACATAAAATGTGTCCAAACAGGTCCGTCAAAAGGTGAGCCTCTCTTCTCTTTTCCTCTAAATCTCTCATACTGTACAACAATGTGACTAATATTCTGTCAATGGGTTTCAAGTGCTGCCAATGTAAAAGACGCACATATTTCATGTAGTTCTGGACGCCGTTCTGCTGGAGGTAGGCAGGGGCTTGGGTGCGATAGAACCTCTCTGTAGAGTCCATGTAGGCCTTCTCAAAGTTGTCCCTGTAGATCTGCAGCTTGTCGTCCGGGTTGGAGCACAGGTTCACTGCTCAAAGTAAAGATGTGAAAAAACACAGTTGCTGAAACCACGTGAACCGTTTCCAAGGAGATAACTGCAACCTGAGGAGCCCAAAAGTACCTGTACGCGACTGTCACTCGACCACACTTTCACTAGCCGCCGTAACTATATCTGAATGATAGAGATAATGTGAAGCTTAAGTAGTTCCTTAAGTTTCTCTGTGGTAATAAGAAATAGGGTGGGTTAAAAATTAGTGCATGTTTTTCCGACTCGTCTGAGATTTTCATTTTATGATATCATATCAGAAGGGGCAAAAACATATTAATCCCAGAGTTGGCACTTGAGTTGTCATGGCGGATGCCCTTGTTGTTCTGCTTATCAAATTAAACTTTTGCGCCTTTAACGCTTTTCTTGCAAAACAGCAACACAAAGTGCTTAACAAGGGTAAAATCACACCAGCGACAAGAAATGAGCTATAAACCGGAATCACTGACAAATTTCGGCAAACAACAACAACAAAGTGCTCAAAAAGTCATGCGACAAAGTGGGAATCAGAAGTCAGTGTCAGCTCTCTCACCGTAGGACTCCCGGACCCCTATGACCAGCTGGGAGTCGAAGGCCTCGCCCAGCCGCTCAGCGTGGACCAGCTTCATGGCACTGTCCTGCAGCCGGCTCTTGATGTTGGAGAAGATGGACTCGTTCCACGTGTCCAGCATCAGCTGGAGAACCATAAGAGGGTTACTGACCAAAATGAGCCAGGGGTGCAATGTCCTGAATGGTGATGAGGTAGGATTTTATAGTAGGTTGGTTTTATGATGGTTGTAATGAACTGTAAGCTAAAATGGTAACATCAAAGTTTATAATGAGACTGATGTGTGTCCGTTTTTGTCATGTTGACAGAAGAAAAGCATAAGAACATTAATTTGGATTTAAGAAAAGCATTCCTTGTTCAAATTGCCCTGCCCACACTATTGGGAAAGACATTAAATGGTATGAAGCATTAAAAGACAAGCTACTGATGGTTGTATTGTGTTTGTGGTTTGTGTATTGTGTGTGTGTGTGTGTGTGTGTGTGTGTGTGTGTGTGTGTGTGTGTGTGTGTGTGTGTGTGTGTGTGTGTATGTGTGTGTGTGTGTGCGTGTATTCTCTTTCATTTAGCTGCATTAACCCACTGGACTGCGTTGCTCTAACAAGAAAGTGTCACTCAAGAGATCCTTCCCATGTCAGCACTCACCTTGCGCACGATGCTGTCCTCCACGTTAGACTTCTTGTTGCTGCCCTGCTTGCCCATCAGGGTGATCTCCAGCTGGCAGAAGGGCTTGGGCAGGATGTCGCACTGCGTGAAGAACTTCCTCCACTCTGCGATGTACGCCTTCAGCAGCGCTGTGTCGTCCTGGTGACTCAACACCCGCTGATGGGATGAAGGTCTTTGTTAATGAAGTCATGGTCTCACAGGAGGTGAAGGGGCAGCAAGTAGTGTATATGATGACCAATGGACACCCAACAAAGAGTCGTGAAAACAAGCAACTGTACAAAAACATACAATGTTCGACCACCAATACTTTTCGTGTTGGTGGTGCCAGCTCTGTGTGGATGCATGCTGTATTACAAGATGAAATAATATTGATGAAAACAGGGCATCCAAGTACTTTCCTGATGGCAACTCATTAAATCAAGTATCAATACAACAGCCCTACCCACTTCACTTATGAATGCATTATAAATCATGGACACAAATGCTGCTGCACTGTTGGTTACGGTCCATCCGCTAATTACTATTAAGACAATACATTCAAACATTGTCATTAAGTAGGTATGATGGCGAACATCATACATTTTTGTTTCCCCATTTCATTTTGCTCATACTAATAAAAAACAAAGCCAACCCAAAGCAAGAAATTCAAAAGAGCACTCACAAGCCCCAGCCTTACCGCTTGTGCTTGTTTGATGAAGTCTAGTATATCTTCCTTCAGGGCTTGATGGATCTTTGCGGGACCTTTGTCATCCCATAGGCACACTGCATGGACATCTCTATCGAAACAGGGGGGACATGGGGAATTTAGTCCTCCAGCCAGCCAACCATAGAGAGGTGGGGATTCATTGTCTGGGTTCAGAGAACATCTATTCGATGGGGACAGTGTAGTAAGACTTACGAGAACAGGTCAAACCACTGTTGTTTGGTTACAGACTCTTGGCGTAGCAGCTTTAAGACTATTGGACGCATCAGCTCCCATTTGTCCTCAAACTGTAGGGAGCCTTTGTTCTGAAAAAAATGCAGAAGGAGAGCCAAGATCGTTTAACACAAATGGCCATCAGAAAGTGGGTGTAAGAACATGGGACATTTAGGCTGTATCATTGTAGCAGTAGCTGCCATGTAATTAGCCATTGAGTCAATAACATGATATGTTAGTTCTTCAATTATTTACGGCTTACTTTACTTCAACACTTTACATTTGCACATGCTATTCCCACACCCGATGCTTTATTACAGTAGCAGACAGTTCATCTACAATCTCCTAGGTGATCGAGGTAGCTTGACTGGACGATGCATGGTCGTTTTCATAAAGCACAGCCTGTTGCTTACGTTGACGTTGGAACAAATTCCAAAAGACACAAGCAGGCATTCTAGTTTCTTAATAAGATTTCTTCAATGCATTATTGTGAATGTTAAGATGACAAGTCTGCTGCTGAGTTTGAGACATGGAAAGGGGGCTTACGTGATCCCGATTTGTAAAGATAATACGTTTTATTTCCCTTGCAGCCAACGTGCTGTCTGTCACTGTTTATTTGCGCCTATCGGTCTACTATTCTTTACCTAAGCCTAGCTATAATACATCTCGCATGGCTATTCAGACAGCTACATCACTGGAGAGTAGCCAACGTTAGCTAAAGGAAACTAACTAGTCCGAGCTTGAGTCATCGCTGACAACTAAGACAGTAAGAGGACCATATACTGTTTATTCGGGTTACCACTTAGCCATAACCTCAGAGCAAATCCACGACGTGTACTTCAAAGACGCCATCGAGTGTAAATCAATTCAACTGGAGCCTACCTTCAGCAAATTAGACGTCGCCATGTTCCCTGAAGTTATTGTCTCGCACAATCTCGCGTGGACGGTGCGCTCGCAGTTTCGCCGCTCAATGATACTTCTAAAGGGTTCTCCATGTGCCCTTTACTTGGTTCTCAGACCACTTCAAATCAAGCACAAATCAAAATACAACGAATTATTCGTTATAACAAGATGACGACGGAGGGATAAAGGGGAAGAGATGATAGAAGGCAAACACACATCAGATTCTGAACCACCTGTACTTGCCCATCACAACCTGGCTATTATAATACATAATATACAGTAAGCTGTAGTAGTTCTATGTTTAGGAGTTAACGCATTAGTCATGTTGAATTGGAATGCATCCCCACTAAACATTTCTGTAAGTACAATTGTATTTAACACATAGACTAAAGACAGAAGTTTCATTTGTTTTTCCTCTACATGTACTAAATATGTAGTTATTTGCTTTACAGCGTTCAGAGGCCACCTATTGGGGGTGGTTTTCTATATCTAAGTAACTTGGGATCTAGAACCGTTTCCCACAGCAAGTCATAAAGAAAACAGCATGATAAGGGCTGAGGTCCTGTAATGTTGACTTGGCCGGTTGTTTGGCTTCTCAGTCAGAGCTGACGTCATATGACAATCGGCCTGTCCTGCCAATCGCCGTGCAGGGGGCGGTCTGCAAGCGAGCACGATACACACACACGCTAGCTAGACGGATCCATTCAGGCTGTCAAATGCACTACATCCTGCACAGCTCTTGTCCTATTATGTGGAAAACGAGAAGGAAAACACTTTGCATATAAGAATTTCACTACGGATGTATCATGAATGTAGATGGACACGTATACACAGGTATGGCTCCTAGTGAGATTTATTAGTTTAACTTGTGTTGATCTGGTTTATTCCTGGGCCAGTGGTACTACTTTGTTAACTTCCTTATCACATGTACTACATGAGGTGTAACGTTTGATTAATAATTTGAGACTCAAATCAAAAGCCTCCTGAGAAAGGTAGCCTACATTCCGGGGGAGATTACCCTACTACTTTCAAGAAGACGACGATAATTTAGATAGACACTAATGCTATAATATCTCTGCTTATGTCTTGTTTCTTCAAATCCATGTATGCTTCTACTTCGCCTCAGGGTTACCTTTGAAGCAGACCGAGGGGTCCGTCCCTGGAAAACGCTGTGGAAGCTGCATGGCCAACCTTGGATTACAAAATTACAAATTGAAGGACGTGTTCACATGGTAACTTTTACTGTTTATCAAGAACCACGAGGTCTGGCTGACCTTACAATATTGAAGAGGAAAGCGTTCACACTGTAACTTGGATTCACAAGTTCAACGTCCGCTGTGGATCCGATTAGCATTGACAAAGATGTTTTAATTCAATTGCGGTTTTTCTGAAACATTTATCAGATTTGAAAGCAGACATATTCAATAACTATAAAATTTTGCCACAGTTCGTCACTCAGTATGCTACTCATGTTATAAATTACATCAGTTATAAATTACATCAGAGACCGACTCTTAGAAACCAGGTACTGGTTTGCTTTCTCTCATTGCTTAATTTATTCATCCAGAGAAAACCCTTGATCAAAACCAGTAACACATTACTGTGTGGTTTCTACAGGCATCTCCTGAAGACCATTGCCATGGGCCAGGCCCTCTCGCTGATGATCTGCGGGACGGCAGTGAGCTGCCAGTACCTGGCCGAGGCAGGCGTGGAGACACCCATGTTCCAAAGCTTCCTCAACTATGCATTGCTGTTCATCACTTACACCTCCTACCTATGCTGCCGCAAAGGTCAGGCTGTGCCATCATTGGACTTTTAATCATAGCCTATAATCACATATCAAATAACACATACATGAAATGAGCTGGCCCCCTACTGATTGTAGGTTTCATGGTTAAAAAATAACTGTTGGTTCAAGCATGGAAATTCCGCTTATTGATGCATTAGATGCATTGGAATGACAAATGATGAAAAATAAAAATAAATAAAGGATAATGGGGTTATTTACTATTTCACCTTTACATAGATGGACATTTAAATGAGCATTAACCAATTAAATTAAATGTTGCAGATCCAATTCCAACTGAAGGTAGAATCTAACTGGTGATCTACTTTGTCTTTTTAAAGGTGATGATAACATCTATCAGATTTTGAAAACAAAATGGTGGAAGTATCTTCTGATGGGCCTGACAGACGTGCAGGCAAACTACGCTGTAGTGAAGGCCTACCAGTACACTACCCTGACTAGCATACAGGTAGGCAGGTTTATGTGCATATAGAATGTGCCCACCTCATTCAGGTGTTTTTACGACCTTCAGTGCAGTCTATTTCTACAGTTTATGTAGAAATTTGAAGAAAATAAATGTACCCATTTCTGCCGGTAGTGAGATGGCAAGTTCCATTCCACTTGTTCACAGCAAACCTTCCCAGAGGCAATACAATTTGAAAAGGATAATAGGATTTGTACCCAGATATTATCATCATAATTTAATTGGAAATAACCACTGGAGACAAATGCTGATACAATTAAAGTAAACAAAGCAAGCTGCATGTTACAAAAAAGAGAAGGGAAGTGTGAAGGTCATACATATTGAGTCTTTTTGGTGATAGTCTCTTGCTTTGTATCTCCAGTAGCCAATGCCATGGTCCCAGGGCTCTAAGACAAAACATTTTTCCAAAGTCCAAAAGAGGGGCACACAAGCACATTTAATCGTGTAATGAAAAACATAACTATTTTCAACCGAAAAGCAATGATCTATGTATATAAAAAAATATAATAATAATAATGCATCAATCAAATTTACTAAACAAAAGAAACAAATCAAAATCCTGTCCAAATTGTATCCTGCATTTGTTTCTCTAACTCCACAAACTGTTGTGTGTGCCGTGGTTTTGTCATGCAGCTGCTGGACTGCTTTGTGATCCCGGTGCTGATGGTGCTGTCCTGGTTCCTACTGAAGACCCGCTACAGGCCCGTTCACTTCGTGGCGGTTAGTGTGTGTCTGGTCGGGGTGGGAGCCATGGTTGGGGCGGATCTGATCGCGGGCCGAGACCAAGGATCCAGTAAGTTCTGTGTTTGTCAATGTCTCTTCCTCTTCTGTGCGTTTTTTAAGGCCATTTATTCATGAGGCCAGCATTCTTCTTTTAAAAATCCTCCATTCCTCGGTTTAGTGATACTAGGAAAAACATGTTTTTTCTTAAAGATACATTTTTCAAAATTGTTAGGCTTTATTAATGAAAGCAGTAAGAGTTAGACATGAAGGTATGGGGGAGAGAGAGGGGAGGGGGCATGCTACAATTGACCACGGGCTGAAAAACAAGTTTAATATAATCGTTACCTATTTACAACTATTTGTAGAAAATACAGTTACAAATATCCTTCAATAGCCCTTACAGAAAGCCCAAGTTAACATTTTATACTAGAGATACAAATGGCCTTGTATCCTGCTGTCCTGAGGTGTTCTCTGTTAGGACGGGATGTTTCCCATAACAGTGTTGGATACCAGGCTCTGACTATGAAACCTACTGCTGGGTGAACAATAACATTGTGGACACCTCACACCGTCTCAGAGGCATATCTATTCCCTGGCAAAACTTAGGACCTTTTTGTTTTTTGGGGTTAAATGTAATCCCGATACCTCTCCCACACCACCTCATCCCTTCCTCTCCCTCTTCTCTCCATCCTCCTTCCTCTCCCCCCACACCGTTCCCTCTGTGTTCTAGCCACAAACGTCCTGCTGGGGGATGGCCTGGTCCTGCTCAGTGCCGCTCTCTACGCTTTGTCCAACGTAGGGCAGGAGTACACGGTGAAGAACCACAGTCGTGTGGAGTTTCTGGGCATGATGGGTCTCTTTGGTACCATCATCAGTGGCATACAGCTGTAAGCATCTATCCTCCATTAAAAAAAAAATATACCCTTAATAAGCCTAACCCTTCCTTCTCCATAATGACAAAATGAACGCCTGTATCTAAATGAAATAATGAATTGTTCATTTAATTTGCTGCGATATGCCTGTCTGCGCCTCCATAGCTAAATACGCCATCTATTGGTGAAAAGCATGTGGGTGGTGATAGACCAACTGAGAGGAAAGTGTATATAAGGGGCCTTTAGAGTTAGTGCACCATAGTATCACTATTTATTATTCAAAAGCTAGTTGGCGATGACAGCCCTCATCAAAAGTACATAGCTGACTGTATACTTCAGTGTATTTTCATTGAGTAGGCCCAGTGATAAATGAGCGATACGATTTTCCAACTTGTTTGATGTTGTGTTGATCTGCAGAGTTGTACTGGAAACTAGTGCTGTGGGTGCCATTAAGTGGGATACCAATATCAGTAAGTGGTCTTTACTGTCATGGAGATACATCGTTTATGAGATCAATATTTTAGACAAATTATTTCCAGCTATCTGGTTATTGATTCATATAGCCTTGATACTGCCCTTTTCCTCACCTGATAAAGGCTACAATAAAGTTTTGACTTTTCTGAATGGCCTGACCCCATATCTGCTTTACTACTGATCAGCGTCACTATTATGCATTTAGCAATGTATTTTGTCAATACACTTATATTTTTCTATACCTCATGTTGAACGAGTGTCATTATTTATCACCTTGTACTCGTCTGAAATCTTTGATGCCTTAGGGACTACAAAAATGTAAATCTCTTTTACAAATCGTTGAAAGCTAAATGGCCCACGGCCCTGCTAAAAAGTCTCTCTCTTTCGCTCTCTCTCTCCCCCCTCTCCCCCTCAGTGGTGCTTTTCGTGGGCTACGCGCTCTGCATGTACGCCCTCTACAGCGTCATGCCCACGGTAGTGAGGCTGACCAGCGCCACAGTAGTCAACCTCTCTCTGCTCACAGCGGACCTGTTCAGCCTCTTCTGCGGCCTCTTCCTCTTCCACTACACGGTGAGCCACAACATCCCTTTGGACAGATTTTGCAGAGAATCTCTCGGGATGCACAATTGGGGGTTTAAACTTTGCAATTCGGTTAAAAATAATGATTATAGTTGCCGCCATAGCACAAGTAGTTTGTAAGCTAAATTATAAATTTGAACATTTTAAAATAAATGAAAAACTGAGCAAACTCTATCGCCATTTTGACCAGTGTTTGAAAAGTATTCATTCTCCACCTAGTCCTACTTCAAGTTTTTATCCTTCTAGTTTCTTTGGTTTTGATTGTAACACCATTGTTCTGCTCCCCAGTTCTCTGGGCTGTACATCCTCTCCTTCGTGGTCATCACGCTGGGCTTCATCATGTTCAACGCCGTTCCCACGTACAATCTGATACCCCACGCAGACTCCAGAGAGGCTGGCCTCGACGAGCCGGTCGCGGCGCTTACAGAGCAGAACCACGATGCCACTTCCAAATGCCTGCTGCCCCTGGCGGAGAAGGACTCGGAGAGCACAGTGGCAAGTGCGGCCATATTGCCTCCAGTCTAACCGGATCCACTATGGTTACTTAAGTATTTTAGATGGGATGTGCTGCTGGATGGGGGGGGGGGGGGGGGGGGGGGGGCTGGATAGCTCACCTGAAAAATAATGTAAGGCTTTTGCATTGCCTTATCACCGGATGGCCTGAGAGCTCTATCTTGGATGAGTTTGCTTTTCTAGTATACACTCTTTAAGATTGTTGACCAAAACAACTCCCACTTTAACTCCAGAGGTTTGATGTTTTATGTGCGTTCGCATATGTTCAGAACTCGGGATATCCTTGTTTATCACGTTACGACTGCAAAGACTTGTTTGAGTTATTTTTAAAAGTTCATTCTTCATTGTCACCTTTTTTTGGCTGAAAAGGCATGGATCGCTACTGAGTTTTAATAAGGTACAAAAATATTTTTTTTACAAGTATGCCATCTTTTACCAAGGTATGTGATTGTATTTTATGAGATACTTGAATTAGCTGTTTACTATTTTATTTGTATTATTATTATTATTGAGTCAAGCAATTCAACGCTGTTAGTTTACCCAAAGTTCTCATTGCCTACTTCTGTTGCGCCAATGTAGGCTTCATGTTATATTTGTGTTATGGTTGGTTGCCAAATGAAATTTCAACAAATTGTATTAATAAACTTTCTAAGCAAGTCCTGATTGATTCTGTGACTTTCATTTGTGCCTAGTATCTCTTATAACCTGTTCCTTCATTACCTGTGTGATAATTTGCAACATTGCAATACTTTTAACCATTGATCAGTATGCATGATGCATATAAATGAATGGTCCTCATGGTGCTCAAATTCATGAATGAACGTTACAGTCATGAATACACACCACTGTCGAAAGAATGAAGTCTTGTTAAGGTATGCCTATACAGACTTCCCGATTACAAATCCTGGTATCCGAAACCATTTGGTCTGGATGGATATAGGCTCTACTAAATCTTGTTTTGACACATTCTGTCCAACATTCCCGCGCTCTGAACGCACACGAACGGTTAAAAAGCCGAAAGACAAACGAATAAAGGATCAAGGACTCCCGCCAAACGCGCGTGAGAGGGTCTGCATTGCGATGTTGTTTCATCTCTATGTTTTAACCCTCTCGGTCCCGCACCGATGACGCTACCATCATGGAGGAGAAGAAGCTATCTCTAATCCACTGAGGATAACAAAACTGCATTAAAAGACCGGCTCTAAATCGCATCGCATCTTATTCTCGGTATGTAACACAACCGTATTTGTTCTGTTTGTATCTGCATGAATTGTTGGATACCTCGGATTAGTTTATGGGACGCTGATCCGATCCGTCGACGAGAGGACTTTAACAGCATGACTAGTATTTATGCGTTCGGTTATGGGAGGGATACCGATATTTATGGACGTTTTGTGAGAGGGAAAGAACGGTTATTTTAGTCCAATTTCCTACACATATAGGCGTTATTCAGGCGGTTACCATACGGAACAGCGGCGCCTGCTGATTCAATACGCGCCTTTCTCCACACCACCAAGGACAGCTCCCTGGAAACGGCCTGTGGCAGGAACAGCGCTTATGGATGTGATCGGGTCTGGTTAATCAACTGTACTCAATTATTTCCAGGCAAATCAAGGGAACCAAACGTACTGTTGATAAACCCCGGAGGAACCCATCGAGATGAAGCATTTCTTACGGTAGGCTACCAGTAAAATACTACTTTTGTTTAATACGATGCTGTCATGATATTATCAGCCGTGAATTTTCTGCAATATGTTTAAATGTATGATATGTGTAGGTGTTTCCATGTCCTCTCCGGTCTGCTGATGTATCACCAAGCCTGCAAGAACCGCTTTTGAATTCCCAGTTCGTATTTTAACCCCTTACAATTAATCGATGGCGTGTGTTGTATTTCCAATATCAAGTGAGCATACGGCAAAACACAACGGCTCTTAATTAGTACACACAACCACACGCTCTCACTCACACGTCTTATGTGCCCCTTGGCTATGGTATTTGGCTTTCCAAATACAGTGCCCCAGGGGACTGACTATCTATTTAGCATGCAAGTAGCTTGCTTCCAAGTAGCTAAGAGGGGCGTGTACACTTCCACACACGCCTCATTATTTCTCCATGTTTTTTTTTTAAATACCCAGAATGCAGATCAGCGGTGACATATCCTAATCTGTTTGTGATTACGTGTGTGTGTGTGTGTGTGTGTGTGTGTGTGTGTGTGTGTGTGTGTGTGTGTGTGTGTGTGTGTGTGTGTGTGTGTGTGTGTGTGTGTGTGTGTGTGTGTGTGTGTGTGTGTGTGTGTGTGTGCGTGCACGTGTTCTGTTTGTGTTTTGTGCTTGTGCAAATGAGGAGGAACGTTTTCTGAAGAGAAAAATATTCTTCCTTTCAGAAATCCTTCTGAATGTTAAGCCAGAATACATCAGGATGTATCAACAGCCATTTTAAGCCCTTATGTATGCTTATATTGCTCTTATTATCTTATTTTACTTGCCCTATCCCTCATTCTCTCATCACCTGCTTTGGTGAGGGCAGGTCCCCAACGCTGGAAGCTAAAAATTAATCCGACATCCTTTTCATATCCTCACCATATCCTCTGGTACCTTCCCTCCCTGCCCGTGTCGCTTTCTGTCTACTCGCCGTCTTGTTACACCTGTTCCTTGCTCCAAGAGTCATGTCCTCATTCTTGGGCCTAATCTAGAATAGTATACTACAGGCCCAGATATTAGACTAAATCTCTTCCCTACCTGCCCTCCTGATTTCAGTATTTATAGTAAACCACTTATTTAGGATAAAACCTGTATCAGGCGAGGAATATTGCATGCACATTTGACTGGTCTAAACCAACAATGGCATTAACCAGGGTCCCACTGCGATCAAGAGATGGGTTGTCAGATAACACTTTAGCTGACCCTTTCCCACTGATGGAGAACAATACTCTTCCCAGGTCAGGTGTTTGCTTCAGTTTATTAATTAATACCAATAATTAAATCTATAACCTTATCGAACGAAACAGCTGAAATTCAAATATCATTCGGCTTTTAACATTTTATTTTTTTGCATTGTCATGGAAACATCTGGTCGATAGTTGCATTTGACCGTTTAGGATCGATTTTAAAAGCCATAGATGTGTTATTGAAAAAATAATGCACACCTGTGGAAGTTTATTGACCAATCAGGATCAATTAATAGTATTCAATAATAGTGTGGTACAAAGAGTATATAAATAACTGTATCGTGTTTATATTTCTGTTGTTTTTTTGTCTTACTGAACACTACTATTTCCTCTTGTTTACTTCCAGAGTGGTGACACAGTTCTTTGTGTTCCTGTACTGTAAATGCCTCTGGCGGGGCCTGAAGTTTGTAGCCAGGAAGTTGACAGGCCGCTGCGAGCTGCAGCGCATCTGTTACAACAACAAACACGGAGCCCGCAGGACCCTGAAGATCGGTAGGCCCACACACTGCCTGCATGTTTCGTTTTTTTATTATATTTGGTCATTCTTTTGTGTTTACGGAACTAGTCTAAGGCGCTGTAGGTACGTTTTAAGAGCTATCATTTGAGTGTAATTTGTGAGAAATGCAATAGCAATCTTGCTGTCTTCCGCTCTCTCTCTTTACATCTCAATTATCAACTACATCATTAAATGACCATATATGATATGTATATATATGTCATCAGAGATTAAGGAAACCTTTAGGTTTAAATAATGTCCTCAACAGTGCTACAGCCGAATGTTCTCCCCTTGAATTTTCATTCAGGGTCCCGGGTTGCCAGATACGAAACAAATTGGCACACAAACACAGTGTGCTGCAGCCATTGAAGCAGGCAAACAAACCAACTAGATCACCTGAGATTGTACTACATTCTACCCAACCTCTTTTGAGCAAGCTCCATGACCAGAGCCGTGCTAAAACACGGTTACATCTTGGAGTTGCATTTGAAAGATGGAGACATCTTAGCACCAGGAAGGATTTCAAGACAGATGCCACATAATGAGCTGGTTTATGACTTTCAAATAATAAATACATTGCAAGCATATGCATTAGCTGATCCACTTACAGTGTAGGACGTGATGTTGCTTGCCATTGTCAAAATATAATAATTGCACTTTCATAATGTGATGTAATGTTTTGCTATGCTCGTCTTGCTGTTGTGTGTTTCAATGTTCTTAACCTAGCAACTCGTGTGAGCTTCGAGTCTGGGGAGGAGGGGGCCAATATTGTGTATTTGGAATGCAATACCTATAACAAATGCACTTTGTCAATGTTACATACAGTACCTTTAAAGATATGCATATACCCATATAATGACCAGAACTCATTGACTTCAAACTCAAATCCCAACAATATTTTTGTTTCTGTTTGAGGTAATTTTGTTTCTTCTGTTACTTTGTTCCCCAGAGTCCTCTCTGAAGTACTCCAAGAATGAGGTTTGTTTTTGTTCTACAGACAACATTAACATAACAACATTATTGCACGCCACGTTCGTTTTATATTCTGCCCTCAGGCTGCTCCCCCGGCAACTTCTCATTTTTTACCTTCCCTGCGCACCTCCTGCGCACACACGCACACACACACACACACACACACACACACATGTACACACAGCTGCTGCGCTCGGCCCTCAGTGTCCACCCGGACAAGGTGGAGAAGTCAATCGATGACATCATGGCCTTGAAGAAGATCAACCTGGACACCAACCCACAGTAGGCCTTCCGTTTGATCTATCTGCACATGTGCACCACTGGCTCACTTGGGTTATATTATTTTTGTAACGTTTGGTTTTTTCGTCAGAACATGAAGTGGTGATAATTGTAATTAAAAATATAGATTCAAATAAATTCACCTGTTAGGTGGAAAAAAATATATTGGACCAAATGTTAAATGATTGCATCAACCATTGTCTCCGCCACCCTCCTTCTCTCCTGCCACAATGTGTTGTTTTAAGTATTTTGCCAAATCAATTTAGCTGAAATTTATAACTCACTGTTCCTTCCAAATGCATGAGTAGAACAAGATGTTTTGTAGCAAAAGTAAGTAGCTTCAACAGTTTTCTATAATTTAAACTATTGAACATATACAAATATTGTGTTTGATATGTAGGACTTTAGTGATGAGTCGGTGACCGCACAACACAGGAAATTATATCATCCATATAACAGCTGGTAGTTAGGCATTCAAATGTTTGTTATTTGTCTAAACTAAACAAAAATGGCATGCACAAATATCACTCAGCCTGACAGAGAATTCAGTGTTGTACTACATTCAACATTTCTAGAGAAGGTCCCTCGTGTGGATAGTCTGAGGTACTGCATGTCAAAAGGTGGGAACGCCATACCACGGCCCAGCCCTCAGAGCGGCCACTGACTGCACACGTAGGCTTATTTCTTATGTTCTCATCTCCCTCTCTCTCTCCCCCAGGCTGGGCATCTCGCTCCAGGCCAGCCTGCTCCAGGTGGTGGGCTACAGGAGTCTGGTGGGCGAGGTGGAGAAGCTCCGCAGGGAGCCCTACGACTGTGAGAACGCCCACCATGAGACCCTGCTGATGCAGGTACACTCTTCTCTCACACACACACACACACACACACACACACACACACACACACACACACACACACACACACACACACACACACACACACACACACACACACACACACACACTCCAGTGTTTACTCTGAGAACGTGCACTACCTCTATGCAGACGTTGCACAAGGACAGAAGACAATTTGAATAGGAACTTGAGAGATAAGGCGTGAGAAATAGTGTGTTGAAGAAATAATTAGGTTATTAATATTGCATATGAATGCTCTGTAATGATTGCGCCTTTCAGCTGATATACTGCTCACGACTTTGCCCTGTTGAAAATGCTTTAACAAAACATAAACTCTTTTCCGCATAGCTTTGGAAGGAGCTGCGTCCCGACACGCCTCTCACCGGACGCATCTCCAAGCAGTGGTGCGAGATTGGTTTCCAGGGCAACGACCCGAAAACTGACTTCAGAGGCATGGGCCTTCTGGGGCTCCACAACCTCCTGTAAGTGACAGAGACTGGGACACAGACAGACAGCGGGAGACAGACATCGAGAGACATATCGAGAGACAGACAGCGTGAGACAGACCCAGAGAGAGCGAGAGATACAGAGAGACAAATTATTTGTCTGTTGAAAACAAAAATGGAATCTAGGCCGTAGCAATGCAAATTCAAGAGCGTTGAATATAATTAGTTTTTCAATACAAAGTCAACTTCATTCTTTTTTTATGCTATTACCGCTATACGTGCAGAAAAGCATACGTTTAAGCTCTGCATGAAGAAGGAAATTTAAATTCAAACATGAACTATCGAATGAAATGCTCAGGCACACAAATACATTAGCGTGCCCAAATAATATAGATATATTAGCCATTTTTGTTATTCTCTATCAATCAAAACAGGTTCTGCTATGTAAAAATAACAGTGTTTCCCTCTCTTTGTATGAACACTAAATAGTGGTAATGACAGCCTGTGAGAGAAAGAATCAATGCTGAGAGATAATGCAAGAGGTAGCACTCTGGCCATCACCAAGGGGAGATGCACTCATAGCGATACTCTTAAATGAGATGTTATGGCCTGTAATATGAACAGAATCACAATAACCAAAGAAGATCTTTATCATAGATGTGGGGGGAGGCCAGTTCCTTAAGTAGTCAGGGTGGTTGACTCCCAGCTGAAATGGTTCCTGGTTTGAACCCCAGTGTCCGCAGTCTACCTGTCAGCGTCCTTGAGCAAGATGCCCCTAACCTTCTACTTTATGACATGCATATAAACAAAGTGATAAAAGCAGCTGCTGTGACTACACAAAAATGTAGATTTAGCATTCTCTCCATCCTTTGTCCTTTCCTCTTTAGGTACTTTGCTGAGCACGACAAAGCCAACGCTCTGCAGGTGCTCCACGACTCCCTGCAGCCCAAGCACAAGTAAGCTAGCGCTCCGACTATATGTAGCATTTAGCCGCTTCCGCTACGCCACCGGCATAACATTGTTGTACTCCACGTTCCACGGTTCATTTCGATTCTCACCGTTTTCTCTGCCACTTCCTTCTTTATAAAACAGGAGCGATCGCTGTTTGTTATCGTTTGCCGCCACAGAGCCGACACATCCGCCGCTCTGCGCGCCACCACCGCCATTCCAAATATTTGCTTTTTCTCTTCTTATTTTGTCTATTCTCTTCTTATTTTGTCTTTCTTTTTCCTCCACCCTCAATTCTGTCCATCCCCTTGTTTCACATGCACTTGTAGGAGCTTGCCCAGCAAGGCCAGGTACTCGCCTCTTCTCTCATTCACCTCCATCCCTCTCATACGTCTGTAGATCCTCGTAGGAGTCTTGTGATGCTCCACACGTTGCCTCCCTTGATTATAAATGGATGTTATGTTCCACCATGTCTTTGCTTTGAGTCCAACTGATACAGCCTATTGGGAATGGATAGAAGTCTCCTATTGATGTATTAGTCAGTAATACCGTGCATACTTTGTTTTTTACCAAAGGCTCTGCATATTAAATTCTGTTGAAACTGCATCCCATAATACTGTGTCCCGTGTCCCTCGTAGTGAGATGAGCCCGTCAGAATGGGAGCAGAAGAGCCTCGACAAAGCTATCGGGTGAGTGGTCACGTGCACACACACATCCACAGTGCACGTGCACGGTGAGTATCTGGGTTATTGCAGCTGAGGGCATGTGAGGCAGCGGAGCGTGGAGTGCTGGCCTCAATGTTGACGGACAGTTTTAAATTCTGCAGTGTGGACTTCTGGGTAATTCAGAGAGCAATGGAGTTGGTGTAAGGGTATGAAGATGAGAGGGTTCGCTTATATATATCAACAGTATCCAAGGTCTGTTCACACACATTCCGTTTTTGTGTCTTCCAGTTATTCCTACAATAACAATATATAGTTTTTGTTATTATTCAATCTCTGAAGTCTGTCCTTGGGTTGTCTGATGTTGTTAGATTGAGTCAGAGTGTTTTGGTTCTCAAGTGCACAGTATAACACAGGGTCATTCTGAACAATGAAGTTCTTAGGACATGGCAGCCACAACTGTGTAGCAGCGTGTCAGACAAATATTATATACCCCTTTTAAGAGTTTAAAAGAACACGGCAGTTCCAGGAATATGGGCATTAACTTTATCGATATATATTGTAATAGGGCAGAGGATGAACAACATTGAATTGTGTTGATGCACATTGAATGTTCAGAGGAAGTAATCGTGCATACAATGGGGTGATCAATTGGATGCCACCCGATTAACGTAGCTGTTTCAGGCATGAAGGCCTGGGGAAATACTGTTCATGAGTCTGTTGGTCCGTGCCCGGGAAAGTCCACCAGTCCTCAGCGACGGTAACACTCCACAGCTGGGGTGGTTGTAGTCTGCTCTTGTGTTTCTGTTGCCTTGCACAGAGGGGAGGAGGAGGATCTCGATGGGGTTTTTCCACCGCAAGCTGAATGCTTTGTTCTTTTTCAATGTCATCTTGGGTCCGACACAGCTTTTCCTTCGCCATCGTGGGGATCAACATCACGGACCTGGCGTACTCCCTGCTGGTTAGCGGGGCCCTCAAGACCCACCTGTACAATGTGGCCCCTGAGCTGCCCAGCCTGCTGCACTTCCAGCAAACCTTCTGTGAGTCTCCCCTACACATGTCTGGGTGCTACGAGCTGGGGTCCCCTGTAGGATCCACTCCAGACTTAGAATAATGTAGAAGCTTAATGTGAAGTGAATGCTTGATTCGAAAGTAAGATGTTATTATGTGCATCATGCTACGGAAAAAGATTGTTTGAAAATCTTGCGCTTTATTTGTTACATACTCCTTATACTTGCCTGCATTTTTCTTTATTTGTAACGCTGAGTATTCAGATATTCAGATATTCGTTCATTAGGTGTTAAATTATCAACTCAGTACTAGTTTGTTCCAGTTCACGTCTGTGTTTCATCAAAGGTCAGAGTGGCCATCATCATGGGATGTAGTATCTGCCACAGAAATGAGAGGTTCCTTTCTTCCTCTCCAAATTCATTCAAATGCACAGTACACAGGCTACCTGATGGGGTCCATCCCTTCTGGCTGTAATAACCAGTCCCACCACAGGCCACCCGATGGGGTTGATCCCTTCTGGCTGTATTAACCCCTCCCTCCCTCCCTCCTGTTATAGGCTACCTGATGGGGTCCAACCCTTCTGGCTGTATTAACCCCTCCCTCCTGTTTCAGGCTACCTGATGGGGTCCAACCCTTCTGGCTGTATTAACCCCTCCCTCCCTCCTGTTTCAGGCTACCTGATGGGGTCCAACCCTTGTGGCTGTATTAACCCCTCCCTCCCTCCTGTTATAGGCTACCTGATGGGGTCCAACCCTTGTGGCTGTATTAACCCCCCCCTCCTTCCTGTTTCAGGCTACCTGATGCAGGAGTTCCACCGCTTCTGGACGGAGGAGGATCCCGGGGACATCATGGAGTTCAACCGGATCCGCTCCAAGTTCCACCGCCAGATCCTGAAGCAGCTGAAGCACCCCGACACCGCACTGTGCCCCCACTTCTCCGCCTCCGACCTCCACCTGGTCAACCTGTAAACTCTCCCCAACGCCACGGCGACAACCGACCAACCAAGTGACCCAACCCACCCGACGATTCCATTAGTAGGCGGCACCCTCTTCTTCTTCCTTCTTCATCCTCACCTCCCCCTCCCCAAGCCCTCCCAGCGAAAGGTCATGTTACATCACTGCCAGCCGGCCACTCCAGCCAGCACACACACACACACGCGCGCGCATGCGCACACCTACCACCTACCACACACCTACCGCATGCGCACACCTACCACATACACATACACACAAACAAATACACACACATTTATATGCAGTCAACACGCACACGCAAGCACAAACAAACAAATCCCTCAAAACGGCCCTCTCCACTCTCTGCGATAACCGCCTTGACACCAGCATTTAGCGGAACGACCGGGGCGATCGTACCCGAGGTGCGTGAGGATGTCACCACCACATCGTTCAATCTGTTAATCTGCTAACGGGCTGCTTTCATTGGCTCCTGACGTGATTGATGAATGCACGGTCGCTTTCAGTATCCAATCATGCGCTGTGTTAACCAAATGCGTTCACGCTTGTTCAAACCAACCGACGAACCAACTCCTTTGTGAATGAATATATATACTGAATTCACCCCGTACATTCTAAATATAGAGGGCTGAAGAGATGGTCAGACCCTGTGAAAGGAGCCAACAGGACAGGCCCAAAGGTTCCCAGAAGGAATTTGTATTCAAAATGAATGGTTCTATAAAAAGATATATGTATATTTAACCAAGGCGTTGATGTATTTTCATAAATATGTAATCGATACTTAGATTTAGCTGTTGAGCGTTATCTCACAAGCGTATTTGTAAGAATCACCGTCTCCCACAGTAACTGTTTTTGTTTTATTTATTTATTTATTTAATTAGGATTATATATTTTTTTTATTCTTTTACTTTATTAGGACTTTGTACTATTTAAGCAATTCACTGCATGACAACCAAAACCATTGTAATTCACATAAGCCAGTTGTTGAATGTGGAAAATTTGGTCACAACGCTTTGCTTTTATGGTGGACAAAATAATATGTTTGTAAACCTTTAAAACAAAACCAAAAATTGTAATCATCAAAAGATCCCTGCTTAAATAATTGAAATGCTTTTACACCAAATTCAATGTACGCATTTGAAATGTGTTTGGTTTTACAGGTTCACAAACTATTGCCTTTCATCAGATCACCATTATGAATGTTCTACACAATTATGATTGTTTATTTTTATCTTGTTTCATTCATTGATTGTGACAATGTTGTTTTGGTAGCCAAAGCAATAATTGACATTGATTGCAGAGCACATTTCCTCAAATGTATTGATTTGCACCGTGTGCCTATCGTATTTGTGTCACTTGCAAAGCATGTGGTTCAGAAATAGCTCGCATCTAAAAAGTCGATATGTCGTCTCTTTCTTGTCCACTGAGGTCAATGTAATATAACAACCTGATTTCCATAAACCATAATTCATCTGGGTTATGCTTTGGGAAGAAGTTTAGTGCTTCATCGCAGACACAGTGAACAGTAACTAGATCCAGCCTCACTCTAAAGGTGTTTGCTCACAACATGAAAAGGTAAGCACTGAGATGTTTTAGAGGTAATTTGGATAAAACAAAGGAGGTAATCCTTAGTGTTCCCTAACTATCAAACATGGTTTGCTTTAAAGTTGTATTTATTCTACTTAACTCTGGATCACAGCTTTAATTTATGCACTTGATATTTTGATGTAATCTCATCACATGCAATTTGTGCATTCTATGTATACATGAATATCTGTGTATTCATATGGATTTACTTTATCTCTGCCACCACTATGGTTCATTCAGCTAATGACGTTAACGTCTTGAAATTGTATCACCATCAGCCTAAAAAAATGTACACAATTGAATGCCATGCTTGCACTGTTGATTGTGTTAAACCGTAGTATATATCTTTGTTACATTTAAGTGAATGTCAAGACTTCTTGTCAAGTGGATTTGATTCAGTGAATGTTTACTTTCCTTTCTTGGTTTCGTCCCACTTTTGCTTTGTTGTGGTCAGCAGTACACTGTTGTAAAAAGCAATGCAAGCCATTTCATCACCATGGTAAAAGTAATTCGTGCTAACCAATAGTGTAATAGGGTTAATTTACTAACGAAGACGTAGACAATAGATACACGCTGCTGTATATAGACTGCTTGAAAAGTGCTCCAGTCTGCATGATAAGTGTCCACATCTCTGCCACCTTGAGCCCGTTGTTCTGTGAGGTCACCAGACTGTTGACGCCACCCAGATGTTAGTCGTGCGCTTCAGTTCTCTGTGCCGTGGAACAAGTACTTTCGAAAAACACAATAAAAGGTCAATATGAGATACAAAAACATCTTGCTGGATCACTTGTTTTTTCTTCTCTTCGCAATGCATGAACATTTTTTGATAGTGATGCAATAGGTCCATGGGGGCAACCTATGTTACCTGATGTTATAACTTCCTGTCTCACCCATTCATTAATGTTCATTTAATCTAAATTCCCTTTTATAATTCATAATTTAGCCAGCTATTTTTTTTTTTATTGTTTTACTTACCTAACTGTGGAACCATCCCCCAAAAACTATACAAGCTATTTTAACCCTCATAGGGTGTTCGTTTTTTTGTTACACAGGAGGTGCTGCTGGGTCTGGTGGACCCATTGCATTTTAGGCCTTTTAATTCAACATAATCTAACTTTTTTTTTAAATACTCACCAAATGGTTACTTCAACCCAATTGCAAGTAATATAAACAACACATATGTTAAATTTGTTCCCTTTACCTTTGTTAAATCACATTTATGAATAGAGGTGCCACTCGTTTTTGTTTATTTTCGTATTAGCATGTAATAAAATAAGGAAATGCATCATAAAACAGGCATAACTGGGAACTTATCAACATCATTAGAAATTTAAACATACTCAATAACATCTGTCTGAACAACACATTAAAGCCTTTGAACACAGCCATTATACGTATATCAGTCTATGCCACACATAAGGGGCAGAGTCTCACTGTGTGTGTATTGCATATGTATTTTTTGCACTGGTTGCATGTATATTGTGTTTTATATTATTATGTATTATGTATATTGTGTATTTGTCTTTTACGTTTCGGAGCTGGCTGATGCTGATCCTCTTCAAATCCTCTTCAAACTCAAGGTTCAGACTCTGAATTTTCAGAAATGTTATCCTCACTTTCTGAAACTGTTCCCCCCCCCCCCCCCCCCCACACACACACACACACAGGAGAAAGGGAAAATGAGGGTGCACAGAACCTATGATTTCCACACTTAAACTAGCTCCCCTGTGTGTAATACAAATGTGATGGGGGGGTATACAGGGGGGGTCCTTGAAAATGTTTTCTGATTTATGTTCCTCACAGAAAATGAGCCAAAGCCAATGAATCTTAGTTCAGAAAAATAATTATTTGTATCACTTTATAAAGCTAAAAACTGAAAACGGGTCCCACAGACCCGAACACCTTATAAGGGTTAAAGAAGTGTGCGCTTGTAAAACAATTACATTTCTCTCTAAAAGGCACCATTAAATAGATTTGAAACTCGAAGATCTGAAATCGAAGAATAGTATAATTGAAGATTGTAGTAAACTTGCCTCCTCGCAGGAAGACATAGAACAACATCTGAAGCAGACGTACAGCGACCACGCAAGAGAGCAGGAGCTGGGAGAATGTAACATCCTCATAGACCCCCCTGAACCTGAGGTGCAGTTTGACATGTCAGAGCTGCAGCTAAAGGAGGTCAGGGAGGTCATCCGCAAAGCAAGGGCAAGCTCCGCTCCAGGACCGAGTGGCACTCCATACAAAGTGTATAAGAACTGTCCCAAACTTCCTGCTGCATCTGTGGAAAATCCTGTCAGTGCTGTGGCTTGACCTGGCAAATGCATTTGAGTCCATTCCACACAAGTTGGTTCATCTCACATTGACAAACATGTCCCAAGCAAGTGTAGAGACCTCATTGCTGATTGCTACACCAATTTCAGGATTTCTTCGGGAGCAAAAACATCACGTTGGCCCAAGGTGGAGATCGGTATCATCACAGGGTGCACTTTTTTTTCTGTGACGCTATTCTCCCTAGCCATGAACATGCTCACCGAGTCTGCTGAGCCAGAGTGCAGAGGGCCCCTATCGAAATCCGGTCAACTGCAACCCCCCCATCAGGGCATTCATGGATGACCCCACAGTCATGACAGATTCGGTCCCAGGCTGCCGGTGGATTCTGAAGGGACTCGAAAAGGTGATGGACTGGGCCCGGACGCAATTTAAACCAGCCAAATCAAGGTCTATGGTGCTGAGGAAAAGGAAGGTGGTAGACAGGTTCTGCTTTAACATCACAGGCCCAGCCATCCCAACCATCTCAGAGACGCCAGTTTTTTGACAGCTCTTTGAGAGATACAACATCTATCCAGTCGACCTGCACTGAGTTGGATGGCTGGTTGAAATCCGTGGACAAGGCTGGCCTACCTGGAAAGTTCAAAGCATGGATATACCAACAAGGCATTCTTCCCAGGAGCCTTTGGCTTGTCTATGCAGTCCCCATTGCGTTAAGCTCCAATTTGGGGAGCTTTACGCAAACCTTTAGTGTATTTTTCTAGTGGGGGTTATCTCAGCCATGGTAGAGAAGGAATTGGGGGAAAGGAACTTTGGCTTTGACTCCCTGAAGTCCAGATGGGACCGCCGACATTGAGGAGAGGGGATTGTTGCCCACGATTGCTGCCCGGGATTGTCTCCCGTCTGTGCCCCGCTGCCGGGCTGCAGCGGTGGAGCCCCGTGGCGGACTGCGGTCAAGTGAGCCGCCATTCGTTCATCCGCGTTAAGCCAGCCGTCACACAAAATCTTCGTGGGCCTTTACTCTAAACAGCCTTTGGGTGGTATCTCGCAACGTTTTCAAAATAAAAACCTTCACCTACATGTGTAGATATATAGAACACTAGCTGGCGGCGTCTTGTGTGTTTGTTAAATGTTAAAACTGTATTATTGTCTATAAGATTAGAATTAGAATTAAGTAATATATATTTTTTAATTACACATAATTAACATTATTTCAAAATGATAATAACTCTCCCTCTGCCGTCATGGGGGTCGCCAGTGTTGCAAGATTCCGGCCCAATCTAGCAACACTGGGGGACAAGCAGTTTTATTTGTTCAGAAATGCTTGAAAAAATGTAACTTTTATGGAGATACCGCATTAGGCCTACTTGGTCAATAAAAGAGCTAAGCTACTCAAAAGCTATTTTATTCAGAAACGCTTACGATCTTAAGTATAATTGACCGCTGTCAAGGACAGGGGATTTATTTTTTTTTTTTTATCCCAGCGTACTCGGTGACCCAAGCGTACTCGGTTGCTAGGCAGACTATTTCTCTGCTAATCAACACTACGAATGCTGGTAACAGATAAATTGTAAAAAGACACACCGTGTGAAGTTATTTAAGTTTTCCGTTCGTTCCTTGCAGAAACACACAGAATAAGCTTATTAATAATCAGACGGAAATCGTCGAGCGATGTCTTTTGTTCAGAAGCGTTTTTCAATATGTGTGCAACAGTAGACATGCAAACGTTAAAGATTCTTAGAAAAAGATTCCAACGTCATGCAGCTCATTGTGACGTCATAAGAGAGATGACCTCTCCACTGTGCTCGTGTGTGTGTGTTCCTGTCCTGTGTTTGTGCGTGCGTGTGTGTGTTACGGACAGTGCTGTTAGCCTAGCAGAGGCGAGATGTTTGCATGTCATGAATATTCATAATAAGAGCCAAAATATATCTATCAATGTAAGCACCAACAGAGGATCATGGGCATCAGGGCTCCGTTTCCCGATAACGATGCTCGTACGATCATTCTCACGATGGATCTTGCAAGCCATCGTAAATTTCTTTGGAGCGCTTCGAACGCGCGTTCACTGCACTCACGACGTTCGTAGGATTGTAACCATAGACAACATATATGATGTCTATGATAGTAACCGTCTGACACGGTGCTGAAATGGGCTCCGTAGAAGGGGGCGACGCAGGAATGATGCAGGAAAATGGGGTTAAAAAGCGTTAAAATATCTCCCCATCAAGGCCATCAACAGAATAGCCTACGAAAGGATTAGACTGCAATAATATGAATGCTAAAGATATTAAACACAATTGATTAGGCCTAGGCTGACATATGCTACATTAGTCCTTATCCTGAACGCACTACTACATTTTTTCAAGGCATTTTCCCCCCCGAAATAATTACAAAAATAGCTTGTGTGACAACTACATTTATCTTAATGTGCAGCAAAGAGCCGACTATCTGATTCCGCATAAGGTTTCATTGATTGCGCACAATTTAGAATCTATGATGTAAAACAAAAAATGCAACATTCCATTAATTCAGTAGCATTCAAACTCAGATTCTGGGCATTGAAACCCGGCTATTGCTGACCCGATTAGGAGAGCTTGGTCAAGATCCTGCCCATATTGTTGGGCAGGATGATGTATAGGCCTTTTTACAATGCGAAGCCGGACACCCGCATGCAAGAATGAGCTCACGTCTGAGTAAAGGCTACAAACGAAATTAACTATTCACAAGTGAAAAAACTTCAACTTATTGTTCATTTTGCTGAGCACTTGTTTATCCCGACAAAAGCCTCATAAGGAAAGTTCCTCTGCGTCTCTCGTAGGCCTACCATCTTTCAAGGTATTTTTTAATGTGACTACATAACCTCACATGATCAGCAGCTCGCGGATTTCACTTACACCGAAACCGCCTGCCCTGGCCATCATATCCCTTCTTTTCCGGGTAGGCTATACTAGGTTATTAACTTATCCTGGAAATGATAATAGTATATTAAACAAATCCCAGCACCACACCAAAAGGAGGCAGCAAATCAGAGCTAAACATATCGATCTGCTCATTTCCACATGGTAAGAGAGCAACACAAAACAGGTTTATAATATTTGGATGTTTTATTTTCTTTAAATCAAGCCGGTTACATTTCATTCGTTTTTACACAATCTGATATTTGGAGGCATTTGCAAATATGCTCATAAATTACATGATTTGTAATCCCAAAGAATGAGGTGGTTGATGATCAATATTGGAATCAACAGTGATCACCCTACTAATGTAGGCATTACGTATGCAGGCAGAAAAAGAAAAGTTCCCATTAAGGTCTCATGTGAAACACCACAGGTCTGAAATACTCAGGAACACATGAAAATGGCACAAAAATGAATCTCACTCTCCAACCTTTTGCTAAAGAGACGTTGACAGGCCCACAGAGAGCCTGGAGCTCACGGGACAACATTCACACACATTCTGCTTCATGAAGAGGTCAGATTATCGTCAGACCATAGACATTACATGTAAGGACACTGAACATTTGGCCGGATTACACATAGAAATGAAATCCAAAACAAAATGGGTAAAGATAAAGCATGTTTATTGATGCGGCAAACAAAGGTTCAAATATCCTCCAAAGCACTTCAAGCCCTCAAAGAATGAAACTCAACGTAGATGAGGTAAAAGAAGAAACTTCTAGATTAAAGTGGAGCGACCCAGGGACAAGTCTGGTTTGGGTTAAAGATTATGGATGGTTAACTTTGTGTAACGTGTTTGGACAAGCAAGTTTAGGTTTTAGGCAAGCGACTTCAGGTATTAGGCATGCGACTTCAGGCAAGCGACTTCAGGTATTAGGCAAGCGAGTACAGGCAAGCGAGTCAAGCTAAGCTTGTTTAGGTTTTATGCAAGCGAGTTTAGCCAAGCGAGTACAGGCAAGCGAGTCAAGCTAAGCAAGTTTAGGTTTTATGCAAGCGAGTTCAGGTATTAGGCAAGCGAGTTTAGGCAAGCGAGTTTAGCCAAGCGAGTACAGGCAAGCGAGTTTAGCCAAGCGAGTTTAGGTTTTATGCAAGCGAGTACAGGCAAGCGAGTCAAGCTAAGTAAGTTTAGGTTTTATGCAAGCGAGTTCAGGTATTAGGCAAGCGAGTTTAGGCAAGCGAGTTTAGGCAAGCGAGTTTAGGCAAGCGAGTTTAGGCAAGCGAGTTTAGGCAAGCGAGTTTAGGCAAGCGAGTTTAGGCAAGCGAGTTTAGGCAAGCAAGTTCAGGTATTAGGCAAGCGACGCGAGTTTAGCCAAGCAAGTTCAGGTTTTATGCAAGCGAGTTTAGGTTTTATCCAAGCGAGTTTAGACAAGCGAGTTTAGGCAAGCAAGTTTAGGCAAGAGAGTCAAGTTACTTTAGGCCTCACTTTATTTGCGGTTAAATTGCGGCATTAGGTTTAGAAAGAAGGTTAAGATCCAGGCTCAGGTTTGCTTCCAGCCTCGTCCCTCTAGTCGCTCCCTATAAAGAGGGTTCCCAGCTACCGTGTTAAAATACAACAGCTGGGATTACAGATATGGAGTACAGAAATAAATGACAAAGATTGATTCAAACATTCTTCCCCCAAAATGTGGTGCAACATAAAATGGAGAAAATAATTACTTTCTCTCCATTGAAACCCAGTCATATCTTACGATCTCACAAGGTCCCGCCGCAAGGGGCGGACTTACGAGCTCTATAGAGTGTGCACTGTGTGTTGATGTTGGGTGTGGATTAATGTGCTGGTGTAGCCATCCAGGGATCCTCAGTGTTTATGGGAGTAGGACACACTGGTGTAGTTCAGTACTGTGAAGTAAATTGATGCAAAAAGTAGAATCAGTGTCAAGGGCAATCAAATGTCTATAAATGCAGGAACAGCCCCATCTGGTCTCAATCAGCATTTGATTTCATAGACTTAAATTAGCGAAAAAACAAGCATTTATTTACCGCAACAGTCCTAGTGCTGGAGAACCAGGTTTCAAAAAAATTCAATACGAGCCTCCAGGTGCATTGGAGTTACTGCATTTAATTAACTTTAATTTAATTAAGAGCACACTAGTCAGTGGAGATGTTCACAGAAAAGACTTGTCTTCAGACCTTTATAAAGATCAGGAGGGATTATATAATTGCCGTTTGACGCGTTAGGTCTGTTCAAGGAGGAAGTAAATATTTACCAGCGTTGGGTCTCTGCACCATGACACCCAGCTGCCGCAAATCTGGTCTCCCTTTAAGTCGCCTGAAGGAGAGGTCAACTTAATTGAACCTAAGGGGAATGGGTCACAAGAAAAGGTAAGGATAAATCAAAGCTAAACAAAGAAAGGATGAAAACAAGCATTGTCCAACATGGGGTTTGGCGATATTTTGATGTAAAAACATTTAGGTGTACGATCCAACCATCAAAAACAGGCTCTTATCATGTTTCCAATGTACCCCGAGTTGCTACGCCCTCATCAGCCACCAGGTGGCAGACTTGATTTTGTCAGTAGAAGGAGCAAAATAGCCATCCAGCTTGATTACAGCAATAGTAGAGGAGCGAGTCAAAAGAATGCGTTTGAGCACCTTCAGCCATTAGCTCTTGTTCAAGGACATCCCGCTGATTGGCTGAAGTCAGATCTTATTCTCTAGAAAGTTTGTTACAGAAGAAGCCCCTAGTATCAAAGCAACATACCTGCCAAACAAAACTAACCTTGTTGAATAAATGAAAATGTCTTCAAGATGGTCAATCCAGTATCTTACCGGTTCCACATGGAGTCTCTAGTCGGCTGCGCTGCAGGCCTTAGGTCCGTCCACTGCTCCGGGACGAGGTCTTGAGTATAAAGAACCAGTCAGTCATCAAGCTGCTTGTCTCTTCAAAGAGGTGGAGGTTTGACCGCCTGCACCATGAGGACGCTGTGGATACGGTATGGGACCATTCATCAGCGGATCTGAACTGCAGAACTTTAATCACATCAGCTGTAGATTTATGTACCTTCTCCGGAAAGATGAGGGGGGGGGGGGGGGGGGGGTCGTCAGCCCCTGAGCAGTGATCTTCATCCCCAGTGACTCCTTCAATCCTGCTGGAGCAAACACTCAGTTACCATTTGGAGATGACCCAGCTACCCTAGTGTACTCACTACTAAGTGATACAACCCGGTTCAGTGTTTCCCCCAGACAATGTCTTAGTCAAGGTGGGGGGGGGGGGGGGGTCTTCGGTGAGGGTTTCAGTTCACAATAATACATACAACCGCCTTTTTAATTGCATTCAAAATGCTTTATGGCACGACTATTGTTTTGAACAGTATACAGTATTACCGACAAATTATTTATCTATATTTTTTGTACTTGAGGAAAGTATGTTTTCTTTCCCTACGAGTTTTGCACTTTGTTATTGCATAATTATTTTTTTATATATATAATCTTTCTACATTGGTAGTCAAGGCGGGGCCCTACTGTTAAGACGGCCTTAACCATACAGTGCTGGGGGAAACACTGCAGTTACTCGAGTTAAACATTAGAGTTTAGTCCCCAAATGGCGATACCACCAGTTCATGGCTGCGCTCTTTGATTTTCTCGTTGATCAGATTGACCTGGAGAAAGAGCTTACCTTCCATGGATGAGGAGCTGGTTGGTCTAATCACGAGCCGCCTTCGGACCTCCACTGCCGGATCCCCCAGCCGTCCACCGCCGGGGCCGTCTCCTCCAGGACCTCCGCCTCATTTCTTCTGAAATGTGACACACGTTCTATTTGCACCCCGGACATTCCTCCCCGTTCATGATGCACTGGAGAAGAGTTTAGCTTTACTGGATGAGGAGGAGCCGCCGCCGGGCCCTCCAGGACGCCGCCGCCGCCGCAGCCGGGCCCTCCAGGACGCCGCCGCCGCCGCAGCCGGGCCCTCCAGGACGCCGCCGCCGCCGCAGCCGGGCCCTCCAGGACGCCGCCGCCGCCGGGCCCTCCAGGACGCCGCCGCCGCCGCGCCCTCCAGGACGCCGCCGCCGCCGCAGCCGGGCCCTCCAGGACGCCGCCGCCGCCGCAGCCGGGCCCTCCAGGACGCCGCCGCCGCCGCCGCCACCGGGCCCTCCAGGACGCCGCCGCCGCCGCCGCCGCCACCGGGCCCTCCAGGACGCCGCCGCCGCCGCCGCCGCCACCGGGCCCTCCAGGACGCCGCCGCCGCCGCCGCCGCCACCGGGCCCTCCAGGACGCCGCCGCCGCCGCCGCCGCCGCCGCCGCCACCACCGCCACCGGGCCCTCCAGGACGCCGCCGCCGCCGCCGCCACCGGGCCCTCCAGGACGCCGCCGCCGCCGCCGCCACCGGGCCCGCCGTTGCCTCCAGGACCTCGGCCGTCTCCAGGCCCTTCTGAAATGTGAGACACAAGTTCCAGTTGCACACTGGAACATTTCTCCCCTTTCATCATGGATGCACTGAAGAAGAGTTTAGCTTTACTGGATGAGGAGCCGCCGCCGCCGGGCCCTCCAGGACGCCGCCGCCGGGCCCTCCAGGACGCCGCCGCCACCGCCGCCGCCGCCGGGCCCTCCAGGACGCCGCCGCCGCCGGGCCCTCCAGGACGCCGCCACCGGGCCCTCCAGGACGCAGCCACCGGGCCCTCCAGGACGCAGCCACCGGGCCCTCCAGGACGCCGCCGTTGCCTCCAGGACCTCGGCCGTCTCCAGGCCTTCCAGGTTGGCCGCCTCCAGGCCCTTCTGAAATGTGAGACACAAGTTCCAGTTGCACACTGGAACATTTCTCCCCTTTCATCATGGATGCACTGAAGAAGAGTTTAACTTTACTGGATGAGGAGCCGCCAGCTGGCCCTCCATGCCGCCCCTTCCAGGTTGGACGCCTCCAGGACCTCCAGGCCACCGCCGCCTCCAGGCTGGCCTCTGCCTCAGTCCTTCTGAAAGGCGAATGACACGTTCATTTGCACACTGCACATTTCTCCCCGTACATGATGCAGATAAACAGCTCCTCCTCTGCTTTAGCTCCCACAGATCTCACTGATGCCCTACTGTGCAGTCTTGAGTGAGGTATTATTTAACCCAACAGCCAGCCACACACACCCAGCCTACATCCTGGAGCTGGTCCTAGTGGCTGAGAATGCATCTGACATTTTTCAGAACACCTCAGAGTTGCTGTGGCTGCATGTCAAAGTTTTAATTCTAAACAATTCACCAAGCCTAGAAAAAATGTGCAGCTGTGCAGCTCCGTGTCTCACCGTTCTGCATCCGTTGGGCTGCACGGCTCCCGGCCTTCCCTCCGCCTGCAGCGAGCGCCTCCAGACGACCGCCACGGACCTCACGGCGAGCACCTCCAGACGGCCGCCACGGACCTCCAGACGAGCACCTCCAGACGACCGCCACGGACCTCCAGACGAGCACCTCCAGACGAGCGCCTCCAGACGAGCGCCTCCATCACCTCTACTGAAACAAGACAATCTATTTAAACACTGGAGATTATTTTCTCCTCGCTCACTGAAGATGTCAATAGCTTATCTTCTCCCATTCTGTGCGTTCTTGAGAAGCATCATTTCCTATAAACTCCCAAACCTAGCCACACATCTAACCTTCATAAGGACACTAGTCCTAGTGGCTGAGAACGCTTGGCTAACAAGCAATCACAATCAATGACTGAATTCCAGTTTTATTCTGAACCGTTTGACCACGCCAAGGAGGAGTTTATAGGATGTGCAGTTCCACGGCTCACCCGTCTGTTCCTGTAGGACTGAACGGCTCCTGGCCAACATCCACCTGCAGCTCCCAGCTCCAGACCCGCTCTGTTGAAGCCTCTGGGAGTACAATCCGCTCCTGAACAAAAACAACTGTTCATAAATCATTTGGTACTCTGCAATCCTTGGAAATATTATGAAGCATGAGCTCGAATAGAAAATGTTCAAATCCTGTATAATGATTAATTGTTGTACAAATGTGTATAGTTCTATTGATTACTTTTTTACTTCTATAAAACATTTAATGAATAGTGGGAAACTACGCAAGAAAAGTAAATGAATGCGGTATTAACGCGGTTATATTAGTAAAGCAAGTCTTACCCAAAAAGTCAATAAATGGTGACCACATTTTATCATTATTATTAACTATTTAGTGCTTCACTAAATTCCTAGCAAGTGGAAACGTTACTCTCCTTCATTGGTGATGTTCATGTTCCTCGATATCTTCCAATGGACTCGTTGTGAAATCCTTCTGGATCCTCTGCGTTGAAGTGGGTTGTTAAATTTCCAAGGGGCGTGTCTAAAGGGCGCGATCTAAAATGGGTCGATGCTATTGGATAGGCCTCGACTAATCATAGCATTGGAACGGGTGATGTAGAAATACATATTCCTCAAAATCTTTGAGTAGTCGTTCGTTCTTTTAGTGAGCATATACAGTCTTTAGTTCACCAACTTCCATCTTTGTTGTTGAAACACCTCTACATGTTGCGTATATCCAACCTCACATTAGAAAGCCTAAAGGGTTGCTATTGGTCGGTCTATTTCGTACCGGGCAGAAAACGTTATATAACGGAGGGGCGTCTGACCGCATCTTTGAAGAGCAAATTATATACGAGGTCCGTCTAGTTCCGAAGCTATTGGTGAAATACGCAAAACGAATATTGAAATGTTAATTTTGGCATTTAATTTGCATCTACATTTTGCCAGTGAAGGAGTTTAGGTTTGCCAATCCGAGGTCTAACGGGCAGTAAACATGTTCATTAAAATACAAATGCAAAGTCCACAGAACATAAGCGAATAAAAACCACATTGCACCACCAGCGGTTAACAGCAGCAGCAGCAAGTGTATTGAAAGTAGAAAAGTAGTAAAGAGAAGAATAGAATTGGGAGAGTGGTGTGCAAGTCAGACACCGCATCTAACCCAGGACCATCTTGCAGATCACAAGCAGCAAACTTTCTACCAGACCAACCAAACACACATCAACAGGCCCCCAGTCAGTAGGGTCAGTCAGACAGGTTTCCACAGAAGGGCTCAGTGGGGTTATGGGTTGAGCAAAAACAGACCCCTTTCTTCCTTCCACAAGTTTCCATCCTGGATTTTTCGGACATGTGGAGTCGGACGTGTTTCAAGTTATCCGTGGATTCCTGAGGGCAGTGAAGTATCTGCAGAAGGTGACGTCCAGGTCCAGCGGTCTGCCGCATTGACCACGAGATCTTTAACCGAGTGGGACCGCCTCGGTTTGTAGTAGGCCTAGAACAGTTTGTGTTCAACAGCGTGGAGGTCCTCGTTTCCATCAGAGTTGCTGCAGTTCTTCCATGCTGCTTCCACAGTGAGCAGAGGACACTTCCCAGTGTGGTGGTCGGTGTAGCGGTCCGCAGCGTTAGTTAGTCAGTCGATCCCATAGATAAACCACTCAACACAAACTACCACTTCCATCAGCAAATCCACATTAACCTCCAGCGGTAAAACATGTACAATAGAGGGGCGAGAAGAGACGACAGGAGGAGATGGGGAGAGTGTAACATGTGCAGTGCTCATGAAGGAAGTACCCCGCGTTACTCACTGCGTGGGTCCCGGAGGCGGGGGTCCACGTCGGTGGCCACGATGTCCGGATTGTTCAGCCCACGCAATCCAACGCAAAATAAACGATTAACAACCGTCACGGTGGGGGCGCTTTATGAGGAGAGGCGGGGGAGACGCAGCTGAAATCAATTAAGAACTAGTGACCTCCAGAAGAACGTGATTGGTTGTGAGCGAGAAGCTCATAGAGAGACGGCAAAGGCCTGCGTATTGGTTAGAGCATAAGTTCAGGCACTGACTGATATGACCATATCAACCGGTGTGCTGACTACTTGTACACAAGGAACCATTCGATTTTACTGTATATATTTAGAGAAAATGTCATTTGAAAAACGTACACATGCATATTCTCGCCTTCGCAAATTTGCATTATGCCAGCACTTTGAAGTGGGCTATAGACCGAACTTCCCATAAGTTCAGGCACTGACTGATATGAACATACTAACTGTTGTACCCACTATTTGTACACAAGGAACCATGTGATTTTACTGTAGGCCAATAGATTTGGAGAAAATGTCATTTGAAAAACGTACGGTTTGTAAGAAACCAAACCGTTGGGAAAACGGTTGAAAATGTAGCAAGTTATGGTTATTTATAATACAGTAGGCCTACCACTACCAACACAATGTTATGGGTGAGCAGCTGACTGGCAAGATGTCCGCAAGTGCGGACATTCTAGACGCCGCCAAGACAGCTAGTGTTCTATATATCTACACACGTAGGTGAAGGGTTTTATTTTGAAAACGTATACCACCCAAAGGCTGTTTAGAGTAAATGCGCACGAAGATTTTTTGTGACGTCTGGTTTAACCGCGGATGAACGAATGGCGGCTCACTTGACCGCAGTCGTGGCGGTGGTGCGGTGGTGCTCCGGTGCCAGTGCCACGGCAGCGGGACACAGACGGGAGACAATCCCGGGCAACAATCGTGGGCAACAAAAGTGGGACGAAACCAAGAAAGGAAAGTGAACATTCACTGAATCAAATCCACTTGACAAGAAGTCTTGACATTCACTTAAATGTAACAAAGATATATACTACGGTTTAATGTACACCCCTGCCGCCGCCGAAGCTGCTCGTCCGCGTTCGACAAAATCTTACCTGATTGGAGGGAAGTGGGGAAGTGGGAGGTAATATTCAAGTGTGCCCCCTTTCTACGTAGGACGGGGCGCCGAAACTGACTCGCTCGTTGTTAACCGTAGGCGGGGTACTTTCAGAAATGCATATCTCACTCAAAAAATCATGTAGCCTACAGACCTTTTTCAACGTTTGTATGCGTGTGCGATTACCAGAGACCAAAAACAGCCCCCCAAATCCCAGGAAAAGTGTTGTTTTCATAATATGTCCCCTTTAATACCCGGACCCATAGAACTATAACCCTATAGAACTCAGACTGACACTGGTCAAGATTGGCTGATGTGAACAGCTCAGATACAACGCCCGGCAGTTCCACAACCAGCAGGAGCACTCTGCACATATTAGAGATATTGCGTTGTCCTGCTTACTACGCTGAGGGTTTCGTATAATTTAGTTAATTAATTAAGGACGCCACCAGAGGGCGCCCCCGACACATTTGCCGCCCTAGACGATTATTTATGGGCCCCTGACGCCGTCTGGGCCCCGGTGCAGTGCACCGCTTGCACCGTCGATATTTACGCAACCGATTCAGGTTAGAACTTCGATGGGTTGGGCACCAGCCGCGTAACATTCAGTCCGCTCCCCAACAAACAGACTTCAAACTTCCTACACATTTTCTAACCTCCCTCTTCCCAAACATACTCACTTCATTTTATCACACAATTAACAACACACCGACTCCATGGCTCATTCTCTGATCCCCACACACTCACTATACGTTACTTACAATGTGAGTAATTATTAATTAGAGTGATCACTAAAGTTAAATCAGGGGCATCTTAGACTTTATGACGGCATGTGTGCATGCACGTACACTCCATAGCGGAGGTGGGTCTGAGACTGGAGGTCTGCAGCTGGATGCTATTGGGATATCAGTGTTGTCTATCAGTCATGAGATGGGCTTATTGTTCAATCACATTCATCTTAAACTATATTTATTTTCAGCCACTTGATGCTTAACTTTATACTCCATTTGGCCAATGTGTTATCTCTACTCTGTTTAAAATTACATTCAGATGACATAACAATGTAAATTGAACCGCAATGGCCGCATTAGAGGACATTTTAAACTAATTTATTCAGATATAAACCCATAAATGAATTCCCTTTCACCTCATTACTCCAGTGTCCTTTCTCACTGAACTTTAAAATGAAAAATTCAGGGTTGTTGTTGTTGTTGTTCACCACCATTCCACAGGAGATACATCTCACTGTCAAGGTCCCACTCCGCCCCACTCCGCCCCCATGTGTCCGCTCCTGGCTCCATGTTGTTGTCTGGTGTTTCCTTCCTGACAGGAAAGTAAGTATATTTATCTGCTTCTATGAATGGAGATCAGAGATAATAATAATAATAATAATAATAATAATAATAGCTCCTTTCAGGATACTCAAGGTCGCTTCACAAGAGTGGGAGGTGAGGATGTATGTAGGCAAGTGAGTGAGAGTGCAAAATGCGCAAGGCGCTGGGTGGGGTCGTGAGTTAGAGGCCGTAGGCCTCAGAGAAAAGGTGAGCTTTTGTGTACTTTTTGAAATTCTCCACGGAAGGAGTCTCGTGCGGGGAATTGCCAGCTGGCCCTTGTCAGAGGACCTGGGGGAGCGCGGGGGGGCGGTGGAGGGGTGGAGGAGGTCAGGGAGGTAACGGGGGGCTGGAGTGTGAAGGGACTTGTAGGTGAGTAATATAATTTTTAAATTAATGCAGAACTTGACTGGTAACCAGATGAAATGGTACTTCATTAATTCCAGACGGGACGTTTTGGCGGAAATGGTAAACAGAGGGGAAATTTAGTGTACCGTAAAAGAGAAATGCAATGTGGAAAAGGATGTGAAATCTTTGTTTTGTTATTTTTGTTTGCAAATAACGACACAAGGAGAAACTTGGAATATCCTTTTACTAAAAAAAATAAAACCAGATCAAAATCAAGTTATACAATTGAAACAAAAATAAAACGCCATTTTTTGGGCGGCAAGTTGTACAGACATACAGTGTAGAAGCACAGCCCCATCCCGCATCCCATCCACCCGTCCCCGCCCCCCACAAAAAAAGTAAAATAAACATGGCTGTAAGTTTGCCAGCTTCCCTTTGGAATAAGGAAGGACTTCTGCCCCACCGCCCAGCACAAACCAAAGGGAGTAAACAATCATAATAAAAAAGAAACATGAGAAAACATACATTTAAGCAGCAGCACCACCTGGGGCTGTTTGTCACTGTGTATAACGAAGCATGAGGCAGCGTCTTTTATCACTGCCCAGAGGCCTACCGATTTTCCCCTCCCTCCCCCCCGCACCCTCCCCTATTGCCACAAGGGGGCAATGTTGCGCACCACAGTCGATAAGATTCGGAGCAAATACATGTTTGTACGTTTTGTTTGTTTAATGCTACATTGTCAAGCTCCCTCGTTCACAGGGGCTGTATGACGATCCACAGTGTTTCAAAACAGGAAGGACTTGCTGTTCCTCGTCCCACATCTAAACCAGTGGGCTCCCCCAGTCACATGGTTCCAACGCCTCGCCGGACCAACAGACCCTTCAAAATAACCCAGTTGGTGAGAGAGAAATGATATTTCCCTTCATCAGGTTTCGGCTTGACGTACAGTATGACTCCACACTCACACAAACACGTAAGGGGCTCTAAAAGATCTACCCGGATAAGAATATGTCACTGTCAACGTTTCAAAACCTTTTGACAGACTTTTCTTCTTTTTTTTTATTGATTCTTTTTATTTTATTTCTCGGTACCAAAAATATTTAAAATGATGAAAAAAATATTTTGGACTGCAGAAAGTTGACTGGTTGAGTTCTCCCTAAGAGAACCTTCTGTCCACATTTGCACAGTGAGGATTGTGTTTTTTTTGTTTAGTTTTTGTTTGTTTTTTAAGGATTGGGGTATGGATAGTTAACATTCATCGCTGAATATATAGTAATTTGTAAATAGTATATGTTAGAATACTACGGCAGCTGATAACCGTTTTTTTCTGTAATTAAATTTTTACCCTACTTTGTACACTAGGTTCTGAAATACATTTTAAATTATCATTACACCTTTTCCCCACTACAAGTCCCCTGGTCTCCTTCATTATTGCAATGAATCGAATATTCAAAGATGAATACAAAAATGAACCATCTGTCCACTACAATATCTGCTATTTACATCTCTTTATAAAGCAAGCATGTTATACAGTCGTCTTTATGTACAGCTTGAATGTATATTTTTTATTTTGTTTTCTCATGGAATATACATATTTACCTATCTTCACAGTTTCTTATGTGTTGTCATATATTATCAATAGATGTTATATTTGCTATATTTATAGAAATACATGATTTTTTTCCCATTTGGACCTCAGAGGTCACAACTTTTTTTAATCCCAGTGTCAATCACTGATATCTAGCGTTGTTGTTGAGCAATCAGTTTGTCTTCAACTCTACTTGTGTCTCAGTAGCAAATTGGGCTCCGTTTGAAAACAATCATGATTGTGATTTAGTTGCCAAATTTCCCCGGCAATCCAAAATGCACAGTTTAAGTTCCAAGTGTTCATGTTGTTGTTATTTTTTTTTCTTTACAGTTTTCTGGTCTATCCCTTTTATCATGTATGACGATATATTATAATCTTGGTTCTCCCGGTCCAACTGTCCGAACTGTCCGAGTGTAAGCGGTCGGCTCAGGCCGACCGGTAGAGGCCAGCGCTACCGTGCCGTGGAATGGCACCGGGATTCAAACCACCCAACACGGTGGACGTTCAAGATTGTTTCGTTCAAATGATTTTTTCTTCTTGGTCTTTTCGGGAGCAAGTGCCCCGAAGCCGTTCCACTCTTCGTATCAACATGAAAGAAACAAAAGAAAGATGTCGGACGAAGCCAGTCTGTCCGCTCCGAGGTCATCGCCATGGCAACCGGTTTTGCGTATAATCCTGCGTTTTGTATCCATTCCGCGTTGCATCATGGCCTGTACGCCCCGAATGTTTATTTGTTTTTTTTTCAGTTTGAGAGGAGGAAGAGGAGGAGGAGGACGGGTAGGCGAGAGGAGGAAGGTTGGCTGGGGGAGGGGGTGGTTGCGTTTCGTCTGTGTATGTGTGTGTGTGCGTGTGTGTGTGTGTTTGTGTGTGCGTGTGTGTGTGTTTGGGCGTGGAGAGTTTAAGGCACTTGCGAGGTATTTGGTGTTCACGGCAGCTCGGAGGACACCAGCGCCAGGCCAGAGCTCTGGCGGATGGGCGGTCCACTGTGCACCGCCTTGGGGCAGTCGGGGGTCAGCACGCGGCCGTTCTCCCCCACGCTGCCCGTGATGGACAGCCGTGCCTTGTTCCTCATGGCCTCTGTGAAGGTCATCTGATGGGGGGGGGGGGAGAGAGAGAGAGAGAGAGAGAGAGAGAGAGAGAGAGAGAGAGAGAGAGAGAGAGAGAGACCGGGGAAGGCGGGAGGTGGAGAGAGGGAGAGACGTGTGTGTCAAGGTGGAGAAATTCAAGGTAAATTCAATTTTGAGGCTCTTTCTCCTTCTCAAACTTTTTTACTTATAAGCTCTTCTTGCGCCTAGAGGTAGCTCCCTTCTACCTCTCTCCAAACTACTCATTTGTAGGCCTATTGTGGACACAAATAATCATTTATAGAATGTGCTATATTTTAATAAAGGTCGATTTTCTTTGCTTTTCCTTTTATTTCAGGGACATTTTTGTTGCAATGTCTCCTTACAAATGTCTGATGTTGGTAAAAAAAAAACAAATGTGTGTGTTTGGACGGTTGTGTTCATCCTGATCACATCCTGTGTATCCAGTTACAGAATACAGAATACATGCCCAAAAATGTAATATGTAATGTATTCTGTTACATCACTCAATCTGAGTATTGTATTCTGAATACTTGGATTACTTCCGCATTGAATTTCATTTTATAAGTATAGGAATGCGGCATCAAATCCTGCTTACTAAACAGGCCTATTCTGGTGTGTCCTTCTGTTCAAACTGTCTGAATGTGTTAGGCCCAAGTCTCACTGAAAGTGAACTATATTATATCATTTGTTGTAGAGGGACAAAGACTGTTTATGCGAAAGATATTTGCTATTACATCTTAAAAAGAATATCACTGAGCTAAGTGCATATGTGTTGCCTATAAAACACCTTAAAATAAAGAGAGAGAGAGAGAGAGAGAGAGCGAGCGAGCGAGCGAGAGAGCCTCTGTGAAAGTAAATAATCATGGATATCAAGCGGCCTGCACTCGTTGTGATATTGGATTTCGGCCGGCTGATTGGGTTCGCATGAAAGTGAGGTGGTAGCATTCACACCAACGCAAATGTATCGAACCATGGGTCCAAACTCGTTTAGTGTGCACTAAATGCTGTTGGTGTGAAAGCACGAATAAACTCGTGAACCAGAAGTACCGTCATGTAATCCATTGATTTCAACAATGCAGCTCTATTCTAAATACCAACAATTTAAATTGTAACTGTAACGGAATACAGTTACTTATAATTTGTATTCTGAATACGGAACGCCGGTACATGTATTTCGTTACTCCCCAACACTGTTTACTGTACATCATTTCAATTGGTCAGGCAGTTACAACAAATTGTCACTTTGCGTAACATTAGCATGAGCCCAAGCGACAACAAAAAAAGACGAATATATACAGAGATATCGACGTTCAAAACACGACGTGTGTCGGTTCATGAGGGGACACAACCTGACCACACGGACCGAGACAGACAGGACGAGGAGCACCCTGAGGGGTCCCCACAGACTGGCCGTACGACCGCAGCACGCCACACTGCAGCACACGCCAGCGTAGCGTAGCATAGCCGGCGCCAGGCTTGGCGGTGTGGAGTTCTACTTACAGCGTGGTACCCAGGAGCTAGGAATGGGGAGGTGGAGGAGGAGGCGGAGGAGGAGTTGGAGAGTGGCTATGAGTGGTGTGGAGGTGTTGGTTTGGCAGGGGGGGGGGGCGTGTAGTGAGGGAGGTGGAGGGGAGGGAGAGGAGGACGTAGGGGGATGAGGGTTATCTACAGTAACACCGCCGGCGCTACATCTGGTCGACCGCGCCCTCGTCGCCCTCGGGGGGCTCGTCGAAGAAGACGTCGCTGAGCTCGGCCAGATCGTAGAGGCTGGGGCCCGAGCTGGGGCCCGAGCTCTGGCTAGGGGCGGAGCTCCGTACGGGGCGGGGGCGGGGCCTGGGGCCCAGGGGGAGCGGCGGGCGGTGGTCGTGGTGAGGGTGGGGTTGGGGGTGGGGGTGGGGGTGGTGGTCTAGGGGTTGGTGAGGGTGAGGGTGGTGGAGGGGCGGATGGGGGGGCGTTTCTGGGTGGGGTGGGGGCTGGCACTGCGGGCTCTCCACCTTCATTCTCTTGGCCTCGTTGCGGGACTTGTAGCAGAACTCGATGAGGGCCACCAGCATGGCCAGGCCCAGGCCGCCCACCAGGATGTAGAAGACCCCCGCCACGTTGGACAGGCTCAGGGCCTGCGACGACTTGTCCTGCCGGTCGGGAGAGCGAGAGAGAGAGAGCGAGAGAGAAACATAACACACACTACAGTAAGGCCACGGTGCAGTGGTGGTGCAGTGATGCATCATTACCACTGAGCAACCTTTCACTCTCACACAAACATACACACACACACACACACATACACACACACACACACACACACACACACACACACACACACACACATATACACACACACACACACACACACACACACACACACACAAAGCACGGTACACACAGGATGCAAACAAGACTACTGATACCCCCATCCACTCATAAACAGATTAACTTAATCACAGGCGCACAACATTTCCTTCTCCACACTCCTACACTTGTTTTGCGTATTTGATTAGATCTCACTGGTGTATCTAGCTGGTTTAATATTTGTGGATGAACACTGCAGGAAGAACCATTAACGGTCTTCAACGATTTCTCACTAAGCATTCAACAACAGGGCCTCTTCTCTCTGACGACTCCAAACAGGCCCTATGAGGCCATATTATGGGGGACTCATCAGTGTCTGAGTAATGGTCATTACATACACAGACCGGGTAGGATTGTTTCTGTGTCTGAGGGTTGTCAGCGCTGACATGGGGCTTTAAAGAGCCACTACACAAGACTATGTTTGTGACTTTGCTGCCATCTAGAGGCCCAACCTTGACAGTCCATAGCCTACAATTTGTTCATCAGACCATTAGATTAGCTATTTAATGTGTATAACTCGATGGATTTTACATTTTAACCTTAATATGGCAGCAAATGTGATCTAGTGAGTGGTTTAGAAAAGATGTTCTCTTGACAGAAACAATGGCTTGGTTGAGTTATTGGTCTGGTGAGCAGATGGCGTGCGTGTGTCCTGTACAGCAGGCGAGGGCCTCATTCACCTAGCAGCCATCTTGGATCTAAATGTTAGCTTGGAACCAAGATAACAGTAGATCAATCCAAAGTGCGCCAATGTGCTACACAGGCTAACACATCTCAGACATCGAGTGTCACTAATGCACTGATGACTCATGCCTCACAAGAGAGGGGGATAAAGTGACCCCGGGTAACCAGGGCACATTAACGGGTGTCAAATGCAAAACTCTGTCCCTAACTGTCAGTGAGACAAAGGCTATCTTAGCATCACTGATGCATGTGTGTATGCGGGCCTTGCCGCCTACACTGACTCTAAGTTAAACATACTGGACGGAAGCCAAACCATAAGGAAAGGCCAATCCAAAAGGGGAACAGGAGGAGACCATTTACTGGAGCTGCCTCTGACATCACTTCCTGTTCATCAACAGTTGCCCAGTCCTGTGTTATTCAAGACCAACATGGAAGTCGACCCCTGTCAGTATTCAAGGTTAAATGGCCTGGGCGTCTTGTTCACACCACTAGCTCCCTCTCTCAACTCGTACGTTGTAGAACAATGTGTCGGGTGTGTAAAGTTCTGTTGAGTGTTGCGCTGAGAAAGCAGTGAGCGTTTGGGGTGGGGGGTAGGGGGGGGTAAGGGGGGGTAGGGTGTAGGGGTAGAGGTGGGGGGGGGGGGGGGCGGGGGGGGGGGGGGGGGGCGGGGGGGGGGGGGATGCGGAGCTCCCAAAGCTGGGTGGAGACTGACCTTACTTCCAGAGTCCTTGGGTCCACACTCCCCTTTATCGTACCACCATTTGTTTTTCAGTTTGTCTAAGACGCCTGCTTCACTCAGTTTCAATACGGCAAGGTTTACGGGCGTTCTTCAAATCACGCGGGGGAGGGTTTGGCAGGGTGGGTCGGTAGATTGTTGGTTGGGGAGGGGGATGGGGGGGTTGGGGTTAGGGGGTGGGAAATAACATAAATAACATCATAGGACTATGTTATTTTATGTTATTCAAAATCAGAAGAAGCCCCCAAAAAGAGAGGGGAAGAGCATCTGAGCACTCTCTGGAAGTGATGGAGCCGGGGAGGGGAGGAGAGCGCCACCTGCTGGACCCTACATGCCTCTGCAGCTCGTTGGTTTTCGAGGGGGGGGTGGGGGGGGGGGGGGGCTTGCTTGCTTGGTAGGGTGAATGGGTGACCTGGGGAGGTGGTGGGCATCATGGTTACATTACGAGGGGGTCCTGCTAAGCTCGCGAGCCATGTGCACGGGGAGTAGTGGTGGCTCCCTCTCTCTCTAACCCCCCCGGTTCCGTCACTTTTTTCTTACCGAACGGGAGCATACTGCCGGGACCTTTGTCGTCGAAAAGCACGAGCACGGAGGGGGCCAGTACTGTCGACCCAAAACTATTGGCCTGTCCAATGCGGTTGGTGGCTGTTTAAATAGCCCCACCCACCCCCCCCCCCCCCCCCGCAAACCAAAACAACCACACATTTTTGACATTGAAACGTGATCTACATGAGAAAACATTAGTTCTACAGATACCCAGTTAGGCCCAGGAATCTCCAATGGATATATACTGAACTGCAAATATTTTTGCTTCGACAGTACTCGCTCTCTGCTTCGTTACCGTCTATCCCGCCCCACCAGAAATGGAGCGGTGTATCTGTTTTCCGTTTTTTTTGTCCTTCGCTCACACATAAAAAAAAAAAACACGTCATCCCGGCAGATGCTCCTGTTGCCATGGTTACACGTCGCAGTTTTACCCGCATCAAGGTCACAAGGTCATAGCGACATAGCGGCTAACCTTCTCGCCACCGCCGCCGCTGCCACACTCTCCTTTGTCGTACCACCACTTGTTTTTCAATTTGTCCAACAGGCCTTGCTCATTGAGTTTTAACACTGCCAGGTTAACTGCACTTCTTGAGAAACGATAGAAACATAATTGGGGTAGAGGGGTGAGTATGTCGTCCAATTTTTCCGGACAACAGGGGTGGGGGGGGGGGGTTCAAGATGGTCGGGGGGTTAGGGGGTCGGGGTGGGGGTGAGAGGGTTGGAGGGGGTGACAAAGGGTGGTAAAAGGGCATTAATGCTTGCAACCCCGTTGCGTCCCGCCCGCGTCTCCGCAGAGTCCCGGGTATCCCGAACACACAGTGAGACACCAGGGGAACTCCGCCCGCTTTGTGTACACAAACACGTCACTGGGGCCATCGTGCCCATATATGGTTAGGATCCTGAAGTAAATCTTGAACTATTTGTATTATGATCGACTATTGGCGACAATTGACGTCAAACAATCCTCGTTGTATCCCATCGGATACCGCAACCATCGTTTGATGAGCGAGGTGTCTCAATGTGGGTTTGGATCCCTTTCAAAACAGCATCAACATGGAGAAAAGGAAACAGTTAAATCAATGGAACATTAAAACAGAGGCATCAATGCAAGCACATAATAATAGCAATAATGAAACGCTGATGTTACACATTGTTAAAGAATCCCTTTGTTCTGGGAGCCAGGTGAAGTCACAGCAGCCCTGACCGGCCCGTCTGCTCACGTGTCCTGCTGCGTGCTTTTTACCACCAAGGGTATGGGGAAGAGTGACTGACAGAAGAGGGTAATCCTGAGGAAAAGCATCCAAGATGGAGGAGTGCAGGACTACCGGGATCTGCCAGGGACTCTCTCCCGTGTAAAGTATTGGCGGAAAAAAGCGTTTGCCAGTTTTTTGTGGGAATGTTTATGTGTTTTTCTGATCTCACGTTTTAAGTCATAGGAATTTAGAGGAGATTAACAAAGAAGAGAGAGAGAGAGAGAGAGAGAGAGAGAGAGAGAGAGAGAGAGAGAAGAGCAATATAGAGAGAGAAGAGCGATATAGAGAGAGAGAGAAGTGAGAGAGAAGAGAGAGAGAGAGAGAGAGAGAGAGAGAGAGAGAGAGAGAGAGAGAGAGAGAGAGAGAGAGAGAGAGAGAGAAGAGCAATATAGAGAGAGAAGAGCGATATAGAGAGA
>NC_079418.1:25195486-25234878 GCF_026213295.1 Gadus chalcogrammus | reverse complement strand
GAGCGAGAGAGAGGGAGAGAGAGGAGAGAGGTGAGAGGACGAGAGAGGAGAGAAGAAGAGGAAGAGACGGAGAGTTTTAGACAGACAGAGAGAGATTGAGGGAGAGCTGGGGAGAGACAAACCGCAAGAGATAGAGAATGCGAGAGAGAGAGAGAGAGAGAGAGAGAGAGAGAGCGGAGAGAGAGAGGAGACACAGACTCAGAAACAGGCAGGAGTAGCAGAGAGAGAGAGAAAGAGAGGAAACTAGGGAGGGAGAACAAAACTTCAAACCACTCGTGAAACTCCCCGGGAGGCTTAGTTCAAAAGCCTTGAGGGGAAATAGGAAAGTGGGTGCTAATATAAGTGTCAGAGAAATATGATTACAACACAGAAGGAAGGCAGGAAAATATAAAAATAGAAGGATAGACGTGAGCGCCGGGGGCTTGCGGCCCGCCTCACACACACATTCACACACCGCCCAGCTGCAAAATCCCCCAAAACCAGATTATACTTAGCGATTTAGCAACTCTCTTGTGACCTTGTCTGGGTGGCTTTGGGTGCAAAAAGGCTTAATCTCCACCACCACAGAAGAAGAAGAAAACTAGAAAGGTTTGCCTTCGAACCCGCCCAGCGAGGGAGGGGTGGGCTGACCAGGCTGGTGTGTGGCTGATGGAGTGGGGGGTGGGGTGGGGTTGGGGGGGGGGGGGACGACGACAAGATGAAGGTGATGGATGATAGAGCAGTCGCTCTATCATTCTGTGCAAAATGGACGACTAAAGGACGGGCCGCCCTGAAGGGGCCGCGGTGAGGGGGCAGCTACTCAGCATGTAGGGGAGGGTGGCAGACGCCGGGTGGCTCCTGAACAGAGCGAGAGGACAGATTCCCCACCTGGAAGAAACTGCTCTGACCAAGCCCTGCTCTTCATTCAGGGCCAGATAACCGCTGAGGTGTGAGATCAGAAACACCAGGACCCTTTATGGCTGGCCAACAACAACAACAACAACTAAAACTTTCCTGGATGCTTTTCCTCATGGATTCAGGACTGCCGCTATTTCATGTGCAGCCTTATGTTTACCAAACCATGTGCTTAAGGTAACACTCTACCTGCACTATGGCACTCTTCTACTGCATGTATTTATTAAAGGTGACATATTATACCACCAGGTGTGAGTGTGATTAGCCGTTTTGAAAAGCTGCCTCTTCTGACATCATAGGTGGGCGTGTCCACCTAGATGTATGACGGATCGATGAGCAATGTTTGCTACAGTTCACTGGTTAGTCTGGTAGACTCTTCTATTTAGCATACCTCTAGGTGGACACGGCCAGTTTCCAAAACGGCTTGAACGGCTAATCACACTCACACCTGGTGGTATAATATGTCAGAAAAAGAGCTACACTAGAAAGTGTCTCAAGAATAAAAAGGTGCCTATCCACCAGTCAATCCATCACTCACACACAAGTGAGGCCACAGGAGGTTGCTAATGGGAAAGAAACTTACAGAGTGCAGGTTTGATTTATATTCTTACTTACAAACTATAACGAGTGACGTTTACATCCGATACGCTGTCTCTGCTATTGTATTTTAAGTTAGATTACCTTTTAAAGTAAGAAATGGGGGGCAGGATAGTTTGTCATGGCAAGAGCGTTCAACGGCCGTCTGAAAAGCAGCGGGTTTGATCCCCGTTGTCCTCAGCCAGCCTACACAGACAACCCTGATCCAGATGCCTCCCTGGATTCTACCTGTTCCGAATTCCAATCAGGTAGAAGGCAAGGCAAGCCGCTTTTTCCTGTTGAGTCACTTGAAAGCAACGTTCCCTACATAAACAAGTAAATAACTAAATGGAGTGCAAGAGACTCTCTCTCTCTCTCTCTCTCTCTCTCTCTCTCTCTCTCTCTCTCTCTCTCTCTCTCTCTCTCTCTCTCTCTCTCTCTCCCTCTCTCTCTCTCTCATGCCGGTGTCTCACCCCGTACACCAGCTCCCCGACCATCCCGTTCCAGATCTTCGTCTCCGGGTCCCGGGCGCCGTACTTCCCGTCGGGCACGATGGAGATCTTGTACTTGATGCCGATGTGCTTGGCGATCTCCGAGGCCAGGTCCACGCAGTAACCCTCGTACTGGTCGTTTCCCTCGTACAGCTCCCAGTTCTTCTTCAGCATCACGTACGGCCCTTCCTGTACACCGGGAGGGAGAGTGAAGGGGGAGGGGGAGAGAAGGGGAGAGAGAGAGAAGGATGGGAGAGAGAAGGGGAGAGTAAGAGATAATGGGGGAGAGCGACAGAGAGAAAATGGGGGGAGAGAGAAAGAAAATGGGGGAGAGAGAGAGAGAGAAGGGGGGAGAGAGAGAGGGGGAGTGAGAGAAGGGGATGTGAGAGAGAGAAGTGAGGGCGAAAGAGAGAGAAAGAGAAGAGGGAGAGAGAGAGAGGGTGTGAGGGAGAGAAGTGAGGGCAAAAGAGAGAGTAAGAGAAGAGGGAGAGAGAGAGAGAAAGAAAGAGAGAGAGATCGAGTGAGGGAGAGAAGGGGGGGAGAGAGAGAGAGAGAGAGAGAGAGAGAGAGAGAGAGAGAGAGAGAGAGAGAGATTGAGTGAGGGAGAGAAGGGGGGGGAGAGAGAGGGAGGTGGAGGGGGAGCCACACCGTCAGACAGACAAGGCACATGAACCCGACAACCAGGCAAGCCAAGTTCTCACATCCAACAAGTGGGCGCGACACGCTGCGCTGTATGCAACACACTAAAGTTTCATGAGCTTCACTTCGTCACAATTGATGCACATTTGTTTGTTTGTTTTCTTTATACAGGCGTTCCAAGACAGTGGGGGAGGGGGGGGGGATGTGCAAACTTGGTCTTATTTGAGTTGAGGAGAAATGGCTTTTTCTTTCAATTTAATTAAAGGAAAACAAACAGTAGCAGTGAATTAAAATGTATTTCTGGTAGAACTCATGAATTCCGAGTGATAGATATTTAAATCAGCGTATCCCTGACATGCTGTTTTCACACTTAATGCGTTGCATTAATAATGACATATTAATAATGTATTATTATTAATACATTATTCATTTATGAGACAGTGACGCAGATAGGATCGCCACAAACTGCTAATGGCAGATATGTGTGATGTGCATATGGATGCATTGCACACCGACGACAGCGTCGACGACAGATTAACTGGAGAACATGGGAATTCATAGTGAAGAAAGACCTGTCACAACTTAACTATTTGAATATAAAAAAGCTAAATCTGACAGCTTCTGGGCTAATGGTGGAAATCAATCACCAGATGTTTTCACAGATCTCTCTTGGGGGGAGGAGAAAAAATAAAGATAAATCCAAATTAAAAACGGTGGGTCTCTGCTCTGATACAGTCAAACTAATTGCTTCTGTCATTGGAAGCAGTCTGTTGCATACTGAGGACGCTGCGCAATGTACTCTTGAAATGGGTATGCTTGACATTGCCCGGGGCTAAGCTAGGTAAAGCAAGGACTGGAGAGAGAGTAGCAGGGGAGGATGCTAACGCCGGGCTAACGCTAGGCTGTGTCGCGCAGCAGCACGCGATGCAGCCACGTACGAGCCAACGTAGTGTCATAGTGTTCGTGCAGTGTGGCGCGTGTTAGGTGATTGTATGGCAAGGACACACTTATTTTTAACACAACAAAAGCTAAAACACAATTGTATCATTTATTTTTAATTGCATTTTTTATTGGTGACGATACATCTTAAACTCAGAGGAAGTTAAGTAAACAAACTACTTCATGGGCTCCATGTGACTTTTCATCGCCGTGATAGCTGACAAAGCATTTATTATTAATGTATTTAGATATTTTTTTATGTAAAAGCTTTGTTTACAGAAGCGCTACTGTTTGACACAAATAGTGCACATTTTCACTTGGATTGGGGGTTACTGTACATTGAGGACCTCATTCAAATGATTGCTTGCTGGGAAGTACAAACTGGATATTACACACAGACAACAGCAGGCTGGAATATAATGACAATTATATTGTCGTTGTAGTGTGGGATGTGGATCAACGAGAAAGCTACAATCTACAAACAACACCAAGAGCAAGATGGCCGACAGATTGGTCAATAATCAGAACAAGGCCTACTCTCTCATTGGCTAATGCGGACGATAAAACATGCCATTAAGCATGCGTACAAAGTCACACACACAAATATGCAAAGCGTAGACACAAAGGCAGGCCTACACACACAACCCCCCCCCCCCAAAGAAAATAGATATTTAGGGATATACAGCAAATAAACACAAATCCAAACAAGCACACATTTGCAATCAAAGACCCCTCTACTCGATACAACTACAGAGACGGATATCACAAATAATTCAGCTTCAACGCATATTCAAGTATTCCCACATTTTCTGTTGAATAAATATGTAATCTAAGAAAAGCAGTGTTCTATCATTAATACAAAAATAATGACATAGCTCATAAGAAGCCTTTTTTTTTGCCCCATTTTTTACTCTGGTTCCCCTCTGGCAGTCGCTGCCACTAGAAAAATGCTAATTTTGTAACTTGGTTCCATGACACTTACGAATGGAGCATGTTCAAGACACGACGGTAGAAGAGAAGTAGCAACGACGAGAAAGGAACAGAGTGTTCCCATCGTTAATGACAAAAAAGTGAACAAAATTAAACCAAATTAAACTTGTGTTCAGATTTTTGGAGCAACTCGGCTCTGTCCAGTCATTTCTTGTAGAACACTTGTCGTCGGTTGACATTTTTTATATTAATAAAATGAATCATAATGTATTAATTCATAGTCAACCTTTCCGCATGGCTGTAGAAAAGCCCAGGCGTCAGCTGTGTGAAGTGAGGGCGCTAGGCCTTGTCCCCGTGGGGGCTTTAGCCAACACAATATTATGACAATTTCAGCAATATTAAAGCCATGGCTCATGCCTTTGAAGAAAGGCAAAGGAGAGAAGGAAGGGGCTGGGGGCTTGCTCTCTTGGTGTGCAGTGCACACACACACACACACACACACACACGCACACACACACACACACACACACACACACACACACACACACACACACACACACACACACACACACACACACACACACACACACACACACACACACACCCCTGTGAGGTGCACAAGGAGTGGCCGCAGCAGTTAATAAAGCCAGATTAACAAACACAGAGAGTCTAACTCTGGATTAATTCTCGACGTGTATCCACAGAATAATGTGTAATTTAACTAAACGCCCCGTTTCACCGTCCCTGGATCCGTATTGGGGTAACCTGCGCCTGCAGAACTCAACTGCGCAGCGAATGAATGCTTTCAAACATCGAATAAATCCCTCCAAACAGTATCAACATTGACCGCCATGCTTTCAGAGAACATTGCTAATTGACAAAAAGTCTGCAAACACACTGAAGATGTATCCTTAGAGAGGCCATTTTATATTCCCCAGTTTATACCCTGCTGGTCCATGATCCCTGAAGCCCTTGGCCACGTGTCTCAACTACAGAATGAAGCCTACAGACTGAGGCCTACAGACTGAGGCCTACCCTACAGACTGAGGCCTACAGATTGAGGCCTACAGACTGAGGCCTACCGATTGAGGCCTACAGACTGAGGCCTACAGACTGAGGCATACAGACTGAGGCCTACCCTACAGACTGAAACCTTCAGACTGAGGCCTACAGAAAGAGGCCTGCCCTACAGACTGAGGCCTACAGGAAGAGGCCTACATACAGACTGAGGCCTACCCTACAGAAAGAGGCCTGCAGACTGAGGCCTACCCTACAGAAAGAGGCCTGCCCTACAGACTGAGGCCTGCCCTACAGACTGAGGCCTACAGACTGAGGCCCACCCTACAGACTGAGGCCTGCCCTACAGACTGAGGCCTACAGACTGAGGCCCACCCTACAGACTGAAACCTTCAGACTGAGGCCCACCCTACAGACTGAGGCCTGCCCTACAGACTGAGGCCTACAGGAAGAGGCCTACATACAGACTGAGGCCTACCCTACAGAAAGAGGCCTACAGAAAGAGGCCTGCAGACTGAGGCCTACCCTACAGAAAGAGGCCTGCCCTACAGACTGAGGCCTGCCCTACAGACTGAGGCCTACAGACTGAGGCCTGCCCTACAGACTGAGGCCTGCCCTACAGACTGAGGCCTGCCCTACAGACTGAGGCCTGCCCTACAGACTGAGGCCTACAGACTGAGGCCCACCCTACAGACTGAGGCCTGCCCTACAGACTGAGGCCTACAGACTGAGGCCTACAGACTGAGGCCTACAGACTGAGGCCTACAGACTGAGGCCTACAGATTGAGGCACACCCTACAGACTGAGGCCTGCCCTACAGACTGAGGCCTACAGACTGCGGCCTGCCCTACAGACTGCGGCCTGCCCTACAGACTGAGGCCTACAGACTGAGGCCCACCCTACAGACTGCGGCCTACCCTACATACCCTACAAAAGGTCATTTAGCAGCCATTTTGATGCAAAGAATCTTACAGTGGTCCTTTAGCAGACACTAAGTCTCCTAATATGAGAGTGACATCTAAATGACTCCTTGGATGCGTCAGCTGGCGCTTATGTTTAGTCATTTAGCAGACGCTTTTATATTAAGAGACTTACATTAAGTGATTAAGCAGTCGCTTTTATCTAAAGGGACTTATATTTTCTCACCTCACGGATGCTTTTTGTCTCAAGGGTCATTCAATGAACCGGTAGCTAGGCACAGGTCCTTACTGTGTTAAATCCCCATTCTTATGCATGGAAGAATGTAAGTCACATACGTACTGTTCTGCTGCATGTTTCAATACAAACAATCGTGCTAACATTTTGCCATGCATTGAAACACAATCTTTTTTAAGGGGTAAACAAACAAGCAATCTCATAGGTTCAAGTTGCAGATGAAGTTCGACTTAATCCTCGCTCGCGATCCGGCAAGACACGCAATTACATGTAATCAGCTGTAGTGATTATTACAGCCCTCCATATAGCGGGCCTTTTCATCAAGAGTTGTGTCGATGCGGGATGATACACCCCTCTTTCAATCAGGTACGGTTTTATTAGTAGCAATATTGACAAAGTTCTTTAAATATATATTTATATGTATATGCATACACACACGCACAAACGCAACCAAGTTTAGACACCACTGTGAAAAAGCCCAGGTAAAACAGGTCACGTCTGCGCCTTGCAGCCATATGTTCATCCCAAGCCTGATGGAAACTTTAAACACACAGGCACACACGCACACCCGCACACACACCCACATACACACACACACTAGAAAACTCCCAGCATCTTAGAGTGCCAAATTGCATGAGAAGGCGCCTTCAGCATCTGTTTTGTGATGTACTCGCAATAAACAAGACTAGACCGTCCCACTGACACACACACACACACACACACACATTCTATTTTTATACCTGGGTGATTCATGCCGCCATGTCTTGTGTTTTCCATATTAAAATCCCGCCGTCACAGTGGGTTAATCATATTATATATAGATTATTTTTTTTCCAGAGATAGAGCGAAGGGATATAATTTAGAAACCCCACGGGGTCCGCGCCTTTGTTTGACCGGCAAACAAAGCCGCTTAAACACACACATACACACGCACAGACTTCAAAATAAAAGCGTGAAAGGCAGCCGTTGAGCAACAATATCATGCTGAATAAAGAATGAGTACAAGCGGCAGGGAAATGAACCGGGGTGATTATGGTGAGCCGGGGTCTCTCTGAGATGTTTGTTGAGCGGGTGGGTTGGTGCGGGTGGGCTTACGAGACACGACACAGTACAGTGAAGCGGGGCGCGGGGGAAAGGGGGAAATAAAGCGCTTGATTTTTCATTCAGGAATTTGCTCGCTTTGAAGTTGGTTAGCTCTTCAAAATAAAGCAATGTGTTTCACTGCATGAAGAAAGCCATTACCATTTGGGGGGGGGGGGGGGGTTTTCTCCCGAAAACCGGAGCTGACTAACACCCTGGGAGTGCCGTTCGTCACGCACACATACACAAACGTGTAGTACACACTTACACTTACAGACTCCTTTAAGGCCAGTAAATACAATTAAAGGTTGGGTCATGAGCCGTGAGGCCCTTTGGGCTAGAGGGGCCCCTGGTCGGCCCCCAGCGTTAGGTCCTTAAACAAGACGTCTCTCCGCCGCTCGCTTCTTCCTCAGGAGGGTCTCCGTAACAGGCGCTCGTTGGGACCACCACGACGACGTGTGTCTGTGTGTGTGTGTGTGTGTGTGTGTGTGTGTGTGTGTGTGTGTGTGTGTGTGTGTGCGTGTGTGTCTGTGTCTGTGTGTGCATGTGTGCGTGTGCGTGCGTGCGTGCGTGCGTGCGTGCGTGCGTGCGTGCGTGCGTGCGTGCGTGCGTGTGTGTGTGTGTGTGTCTCAGAGTAGTAGAGCCATTGTGCCTTCATGTCCATGCAGTCTGTTAGTGCTCTTCGCTTTCTTTGAGCGTGGGGAGTTTTTTTGTTTTGGGAGGTTGGGGGGGGGGGGGGGGGGCTGTGTTGTCCGTTCCTCTCTCCGTTAAGTGCCTCTTGGGTGGGGGTAGGGGTGGGGGTTTCAGTTTCTTAAAATAGGATTCCTGGTGGCGGGCTGAAAAGAGGAGGAATTGTACTGAGCGGAGACTCGTCATCCCTCTTGTCCCCGCCCCCCCCACCTCCCCCCGCACGCACAAACACACACACACGCCACACATAAACCACCCTCAAATTCCCACCAATCCATGCCCCATCTCGTGAACAGTTTATAAATCTTAGCCCCCTTTACACATTCCCTTCCCGCCAGACCCACTTACACACGCAAACATGCCCACACACACAAGTCGAGGACAGCATATTAGCATAGGGACCTCTGAGGTCAACCCTACACCATGCATGCTGTCGTGTTCTCAACGGCTGGCCAGGAGCAGTTCCTCACTGCAATGAGTCCTGAATCCTGAACTCTGGCACACAACAGCGGGAACCTGACTACGATAATATACTAGAGATATATATATCTATACAGAGAGATATACTCCTCAAAACCAGTACTTTATAGAATGCAAAATCCAGTGTGTGTGTGTGTGTGTGCGTGTGTGCAGATGTCATTGTGTATATACAGACAGGGGCATATGTGTGCATGTGTGTGCGTCTGTGTCTGTGTGTGCATGTGTGCGTGTGTGTGTATGTGTGAATGTGTGTGTGTGAGCACGCGTGCGCGCGTGTGAGTGTTTGTGCGTGCACACAGGCAGATCTCTCACCATGATGGTAGTCACCACGACGGTCCTGTTCTCCATGCCTGAGGTGTCGTTTGGCAGGAGGAGAGAGTCCTGGATGAGCACCATCTTGTCTGCGTCGTTCCAGTAGCCGATCTGCAGGGAGAGCAGCCAGCATTACCACCACTCCCTGCTTTAGAGAGGCTCTGGTAATTGGTTTGTGCACCCATACCGCTGTGTGTTTGAGTGTGTGTGTGTGTGGGTCTGTAAAAATGTGTGCATGTGCGTGTGTGTGTGTGTGTGTGTGTGTGTGTGTGTGTGTGTGTGTGTGTGTGTGTGTGTGTGTGTGTGTGTGTGTGTGTGTGTGTGTGTGTGTAAAACTGGCGAATAAATAAATTCTTAATAAGCAAAGGACCACAATTATTGTGTGGAGAAAAAGGCAATTGTTAGCAAATTGGTTAACATACTCCATCAATTATTTCTCAGAGCATTTCATATTCCATCCGTCTGATTTTGTGTTCACAGATGCATTTAAAATTGACTTTGTTTGATAATTTACCACTTTTCAGCTGGATAATATACAATGAAATTTTAAATTGTTCCTTGTTTCTCATTAATTTCTATCGGCCCACACTATGCTTAATCCATCAATAGCGTGTAAGAAATAAACCAATGCATTTGAAATGTAGCCTCAATAACGGATCTTCCCAAAGATCAATAATTACAACAATTTGCAAGTTTCTTCATGTGTAGGACACTTCAATTGTCTGAAAGGGAATCCCCAGGGACTCTAAACTAAACGTCTTACCAAACAAGAACTTATCCTGCTGTAAGTTCATAGCAGGGAAAAGGATGAGCGTTATAGACATCAACATGAGAGAGAGAGAGACAGAGTGAGATTGAGAGAGTGAGAGAGACAGAGAGAGAGAGAGAGAGAGAGAGAGAGAGAGAGAGAGAGAGAGAGAGAGAGAGAGAGAGAGAGAGAGAGAGAGAGAGAGAGAGAGAGAGAGACAAATGTGCAGTTGGATAAAGAAGCATGGAAAACCCTTGGTGTAGTTGGCACACGCTGGGCCAGCTGGCAGCCATGATGGAGGGGTGAGGGGGGAGGGGGGAGGGAGAGGGGGGAGGCAGGTCGGTGAGTGATCGCCGCTACCACCCCCTCACTGTGGCACTGTTCACAGTGATTGATGATCCTGTGTGGAGGAATGGTGTGTGTGTATGGGTGTGTTCACATCCACAGAGACATGTGTGACTATGGGATAGGAGGATGACCCATACACAGACACAAGCGACCACTTTAACCAACACAACCACCGCAAACACCCCTAGACCAGCACAGATCCAGATACCTGCAGACCTACACTAACGCACGCAGTTAAACGCACACACACACACACACGCACAACCAGACACACACAAACACACACCAACACATACCTGCAGACGAACACTAATCCATACAGATAAACACAAGCACACAGACACACACAGACACAGACACACACACACACACACACACACACACACACACACACACACACACACACAGACACACACACACACACACACACACACACACACACACACACACACACAGACACGTACACGTCTGTGGGGGGGCTGTCCTGGAAGGACCTGAGATGTCCCGAGGGTTGAGGAGACAAGCCCAACTAGCAGGGTGATTGATGGTCCGTCTCCGCCCTTTCTCACCTCCCCCCTTCCAGCCGCTCCTCCACTAAAACCACACTGCAACCCCCCTCCCCCCCCCCAAGCCTCTCCTCTCCTCATCCTAGTGTGATGTCTGTGTGGTGTGTGTGTGTGTGTGCGTGCTGGTGTCTAGTTCCCCTTGTAGGATAAATGCAGAGCACGGTAACCTCTTTGAATGGTGCGATGGTCTTGTAGCTTTTTCATTCATGTGCCGCTTCATGGGCATAGATACCCACACACACCTACTGATACCAAACACACAAACACATACATACACACACACAAACACATACACAGCTACCCCACCCTTTCCCCCTCATACACACACACAAACATACATATACAGATACCCCACCATCTCACACACAGATACCCCACCATCTGTCAAAGACACAGATACTCAACCATCTAGCACACGCACACACACACACACCCTGAATGTCCCATATGGGATTAATAAATTACCATCTTGTCTTATTTGAGACCCAGGGCAAAGAGACAGCCAGGTCACCTCTGTGCGGTCAATCAACTCTATCAAATGCTCCTCAAACACATTCAAGCTTGCTCATTCGCAGCGTAAAACATAACAACATAAAGTAATGGAACGCCACACTGTTGTAGGACATGACAATGAGAAACAGTAACGCACAGAGCAGTACACTCAAGAGACAGGCAGGGTGCGGGCGGTGTGGTTTCTTACCCGTCGGGGTCCGTTACTCTTCAGCTCAAACACGTCCATCGTGTAGTTGACCCTTCGGCCATAGTGGTCGAACTGGACATTACCTGTTAATCCCTGCATCCGCACCTGGGGGCGGGGCAGAGGAGGAGGAGAATTAGTGAAACAATACATTGAGGTGAAGGTAAAGAGCTTCTTGAGGTCCTTCTCATTTTTTCTCGCACCCCTTCAGTGCAAACTTGTGCAGATGCACACAAACAAACGCACACACCGATCTCTTGGGGTGAAGCAGACGATAATGCCTTGATGCCGAAATCTGGAGCCCTCGGTGGCTGGCGGTCACCTAAAGGATTAGTATATTTGCTTCGAGCCTCTTCAAGAAGAAACCTTCAAAGAGACATGCGGGGCTATCTTCAGGATTTGTGACCTCCAAAACGCCAGGGTTGATGCTTCAGTCCCTCGGCCCATTCACCAATGACGTGTCAAAGAGCTGTGAAGTCTCACAACAAGTTTTTCTCTCTCGTTTTTTTTTTCGTCCTTTCTTCGTTTTGCCCACAAGCCCTGCGCCAAACTCATTAACGACCTCGTTAATTAGTACAACCTTCAACCAGAAGACTGGGGGAACTAATTAGAGAAGTCAGCTGTTGTGGTGTTTATTTGGTCTGAAAAAAACCCAAGCAGGAAAACAACCAGCATCTGTACCTGCTGGAACTCCTTGGCTGATAGTTAAGGGACCACAGTTCTGTGGCTGCTCCCCCTCCCCCTGTACAAACACACTCCATCATGCTCTCTCATGATCTCCTCAAATGTGACATTTGCACACTGTGCGTGTGTATACTGGATAGTGTACACTGGTGTACAAAACAGCTGGGAACTTTAACTCTTTGATCACACTGCCAATAAAAGTGCAGAAATGTCCCAAAAAATTGCTGATAAAGCCAGTGAACCCAAAACCGTATGTGGTAATTTGTCTTTTATACTCGTCAAAGTCTATGCCTATCTATGCCATTTTACTGAAATAAGTCCCCAATTTAGAAGAAAAAGGGGTAAATTCCTATGCGGCCTCAGAGAGAAAGTTGAGCTCTTCAGACAATAATAGTATAACGCCACGGTGTGTGCATATGGTGTAGCGCCGTCTGAGCAGCGATTTCTTTCATACCCGAGTCCGAGGGTAAGGCTTCCTGGACACATATTGAATAACGCTCCAGTGTGTGTGGATGGTGGAACTCCAATGTAGCAGTATGTGAGCAATGTGTTTAAAGTCCACTTCTGAATAAGGGTTAGGCTTCCCAGACACCAGTGAAACGCTACGGTGTGACGCATTTATCGCTCATACACAACAACGTTATTCTGAAATGACAAATTGATTGGTCACAAAAGTATCAGAAAGTTGGTGTGGGTCATAATCCACGCTAGGGGGGATAATCCTCCCCCCCCCCTTTCCTAAATTCTCAAAAAAAGAATAATCGTAGGCCTATAGTGTTGAATTTAAGGTGAAACGGTGGGTTCACTGGTTCTTTAAGGCTGCGCCTTCGGTTATCGGCTCATATGCTAACATAAAGTGAAACGTTATAGAATGAATCGACCTCATTAAAAAAATAAAATAAAAAAATACACTATGTTCACTTTGTTTCTTAACTTTTTTAAAACCTTTCCATCGGGTGTGTGTTTAATGGAGGGCAGCATCGATGTTTCCAGCGATACCTACACTGCCCGTTCTTAATGAGGACCTCATTGAAGGCATCTACATCGCTCACAGCACACATAAAGGAAACTCAGGTACAAAAGGTGAACAAGACCAACCACATAAGTCTTGGCTGGACACAGAGGAAACACACTACCAGGGGAAATCCCTTAATCACACTGGACAATACAGAGAGCACAAAATTGCATTATCGGTCTTCTAACTGGATTGACCGTCTGCACTCGCGACCAAAGCTTTTACTAAATTTGAAATAAACCGCAGAGGGGTGATGGAAGACAAACATCCAAGTTTGCTTCCCCTTAATGTCTTTAGGCAAACGGTTACAGCACAGAGACACGATCCTGTCCGATATGCATTTGAATTCTTTCGGCATTCTCCTAGTAATTTGTCTTGATCAGTCATATCTGAAACCATTTTCCCCTATTGCTTTTTTCATGACCTCAATTTGCCTCCTTCCTGTCCCCACAACTCCAACTCCAAATACCAGGGCTACCAGGCCCCACCTGTTTGAGGGTTAGCTCCAGGGCTACCAGGCCCCACCTGTTTGAGGGTTAGCTCCAGGGCTACCAGGCCCCACCTGTTTGAGGGTTAGCTCCAGGGCTACCAGGCCCCACCTGTTTGAGGGTTAGCTCCAGGGCTACCAGGCCCCACCTGTTTGAGGGTTAGAACCAGGGCTACCAGGGCCCACCTGTTTGAGGGTTAGCTCCAGGGCTACCAGGCCCCACCTGTTTGAGGGGTAGCTCCAGGGCTACCTAGCATCCCCTGTTTGAGGGTTAGCACCAGGGCTACCAAGCATCACCAGTTTTAGGGGTAGCTCCAGGGCTACCAAGCATCCCCTGCTTTAGGGTTCCGTAATGAACACATTTCAAGTGATGACTTGTCCATCTATTTAAATCATAACTGTGAAATCAACACATCACAACGTGTTTTTTCTAGAGCTATTCACTAAGCTGTTATCCTTTCCCCGAAAAGTCACAATACAGCTATTGTGCCTGCATGTGTACAAAGAGTATCTTCAAGTGTAACCAGTGCTAGAGTCAGACACTACAGTTTGTACCATCAGGATTTGGGATTTTGAGGGTCTGCTCGTGTTGATTAGCTAGCCTCCCCTGTTTGAGTGGTTTGCTCTGAGTTGACTAGCAAGCCTCATCTGTTTGAGGGTTCGCTCCATGTCCATTAGCAAGCCTCACCGGTTTGAGGGTTCGCTCCATGTCCATTAGCTAGCTTCACCTGTTTGAGGGTTCGCTCCATGTTCACTAGCAAGCCTCACCGGTTTGAGGAGTTCGCTCCATGTTCACTAGCAAGCCTCACCTGTTTGAGGGTTCGCTCCATGTTCATTAGCTAGCCTCACCGGTTTGAGGAGTTCGCTCCATGTTCACTAGCAAGCCTCACCGGTTTGAGGAGTTCGCTCCATGTTCACTAGCAAGCCTCACCGGTTTGAGGAGTTCGCTCCATGTCCATTAGCTAGCCTCACCGGTTTGAGGGTTCGCTCCATGGTCACTAGCAAGCCTCACCGGTTTGAGGAGTTCGCTCCATGTTCACTAGCAAGCCTCACCGGTTTGAGGAGTTCGCTCCATGTTCACTAGCAAGCCTCACCGGTTTGAGGAGTTCGCTCCATGTCCATTAGCTAGCCTCACCGGTTTGAGGGTTCGCTCCATGGTCACTAGCAAGCCTCACCGGTTTGAGGAGTTCGCTCCATGTTCACTAGCAAGCCTCACCGGTTTGAGGAGTTTGCTCCATGTTCACTAGCAAGCCTCACCTGTTTGAGGGTTCGCTCCATGTTCATTAGCAAGCCTCACCTGATTGAGGGGTTCGCTCCATGTTCATTAGCAAGCCTCACCTGTTTGAGGGTTCGCTCCATGTTCACTAGCAAGCCTCACCTGTTTGAGGGTTCGCTCCATGTTCATTAGCAAGCCTCACCTGTTTGAGGGGTTCGCTCCATGTTCATTAGCAAGCCTCACCTGTTTGAGGGTTCTCTCCATGTCGAGCCCCTGGTTCCAGGGGGCGGCAGGGTTGGCCAGACATTCGCCGGCGTTGCCCCGCCGGGAGAGGTCCACTTTCTGCCGCCGCAAAATCCGGAACGCCTCCGCCATCACCATCACTCCGTCGTAAGTCAGCGCAGACGTGTACTTCACGGGACGAGAAGTGGCTGATTAATTCACAGATAACTGGGGGGTCCGAGGGGTACTGTTTACATGCAGGCAGGATTTTCTGTTAAGTTATTTTGATTTTATTCAAAGCCACTTCAAACGATCCCAGCATTAAGCCACATTCACAAACAACTGAGGACGCTAGAGTAGCTTCCGGGATCCAGAAACAGGGGGCTCTCTTTAAATCATAATAGTCAAGTGTTTATGAGTGCGCAAATTCGTTTTATGTTCACCATTTTCCGTCAGATATCCCTTGAAGGGAAAAAAACAAGCTGTAACTAACTCAATTTAGCCTCCCCCTTTTTTCTCCCGTTTTGATCATGTTGTTTATTTTTTCAGGTGATAAATGACTCATCAAATGCTTAAATTAAGCCTTAGGGAGAGCTTAGCCGGTCTCTGGTGGAATTCAGCTTATTGAAATCTGCTCTCTCTCTGATTGGTGCGAAATCTCTCCACCTGGCGCAAATTTTAGATTGCAATTGCAATCAGCTACGTCTGCCCTCCCCGCGGACAGACAGGGGGCCCTGTGAGGACGACTCACACTTCAATAGGTTGCTGTTGGATTCTTCTCCTCAAGGTGATCTCTTTAATAGAATGAAAGAGGGCATGGAGGGGCAGGAGCACTGCTCATTTAAAAATAATACACAAGTGCTGTTGGGCAGATGTGTCTGAACAAACGTTCTAACATGATGGATCCAAACCCTTGATTGCTATTGTATATGTGTTATTTTATTTTAAGTGCTCACACACAAATCCATACAATTGGACCCGAGGAAATAGAATGGCAAAACCCTTGAACTGGAAAAACAGGATAAAGAAAGTGGAAAAACAAACACGGCTGCTTTTGATTAATTGAGAATACAATTCCAGGCGATATGCAGTCACAGACCCGTCAGAGACGCAGTGAAACAGAAATATGCTAATACTGTGTGTTTCAACAAACAAGATGACATTTACGGAAAGTTCTGTGTGCTGTGACTGCTGACTGAATAGGGCAGTCAACTGGTACTCGCCTCAAAATGCCAGCCTCTGCCACAAACTCTGCTGGCCTGGTGTCCCTTTAAACCTAGCATTGATATCACGGACTGCGATCTCTGCGCTTAAATTGTGAATCTTAATTCAACCAGGCCTACCTTCCGGGGGAATGGAGGGATCTTGAAAGAGAAAAGCAAGAGCGAGAGCGAGAGAGAAGGAGGAGCAAGAGAGAGAGAGAGAGCGCAAATGGGAATGTCGGAGGGGCAGTCGAGGGATAATAAAATGACTATTTCGGCCAAACAGTGGAGCAGCCTAACATTAATTATCCCAGCCAGCAAGGAGTTCATTAAGCCACCCCTCACCTCCCCCTCCCTCCCACCCTCCCTCCCCCTCTCCCCCCTCTCCCAAGCTGGGTGGGATCCTTTTCATTAGTCTACTTCCTACCACGTCATTATGGCTCTCTGTGGGGGTCAACGCACACTTTACTCCCGCCATGGACCCTCCGAAAGAAAGGCTGCAGGTTGCACTGCCCCACACACACCCCTAAACCCACTCTTTCACACACAGCCTCTCTCTTCTAGATTACCAACACATCAATTAAGTCAACTTGCCAAGTCACTAACTAGCTTCTCTAGAGAGGGGAAACTCATTATATTTCAAAGCTGAGAGCGGGGCCGTGGTTCCAGATTAAGTTAAATGATAAAGACAAACCCCTTAATAACAATACAGTTTCATAGGGCAAGGCCACAATTCACACAAAATTAAACTCTAATCCACCCAACATGGAGTTCGGCCAACAAATAAGCTAAAACCCTTGGGGCGAGAACACTATAGCAAGGTTTGCTCAAGGTTGCGAGGGGTCTACTATTTGCATTATACAACAGTTAAGCTATAAAGTTATATAAGGTCATGAGTCGGTAGCCTATGGCATAAACATTGAACATAATATGATCCAAATGGTGAAACAAGGGTATATAAATATTAATGTCCATACAGTACATCCTTTATGTCACAGGCACCTTCAAATTGATTGCGAGGTGAACCAAAAAGCCTGCATAGACTGGCTAGGTTTGAAGTGATGTGATTCTGACAGCAACATTCTGTTCCAGGTAACAGCAGGCTTTCACTGGTAAGCAGGGCAAAATGGGATCAAGCACATCACACTCACAATATAAGTATGGACAGACAAAGGCATGACTCCTTGTCATCGCTCTGTCATTAATGAGCAGGTAGGGTTAAGGCATCCAAGCCCAACCCCACTGATAGAATGGCAGACAGTTTGGTTCAAGCCCAGAGCTGTTTGGATGGGACTCAAACACCCTAACCACTCACTAGACAGCACATCCTGCAGGTTTCAGTCCAAGGTATTTTCCAACTCCCACACACACGAATGAACATCCACACACATACACACAAACAATCCTCAATGTCCCTCCATCAAAAACTCCACTTTCCACCTCACTGCTTTCCACTTCTCCATTTTTTTGGACACTTACATTTTCTCCAAACGTGCGAAACCCTTTCCTGGCCCTGCCAACTGGCATCTCAAATCCGCGTTGTCGCAGCGTGTCCGGATTAAACCAGAAAACAACGGCGAAACCCTCAAGTCCAAGCAAATGCAGAAAAGCATGAAAAATTGGTCAGTCTGACTAGAGGTGGACAGGAGGCCGCACAGAGCGGAACGCATTACAGTGATAACACACCCTCCCATTGGCAGTTGGGGGTCGCTATTGGAACGGTGAAAAAGGCAGCGTGACGATCAGACAGAATAGTCAAAAACACAAACAATAAAAAAATAAAAAGATTGAGCTGTCCTTGTTCAGAGTTCAGATGTTTCAGTTCACGTTCGTTCTCAGTTCATCCTCAGCAGGGTGGGGCAGACATTTTGGCAAAAAAAGAAAATAAACAATAAACCATAAAAAAAGACCATAATAAATGCGTTACTCAGTTGCGGTGCCTGCTGCCAGCTCCATGTTGTTTACTGGGTGATACTCGTGCCCAGGGCTTTGAAATCAGGGCAAACACAACACAAGCAGACAAGAAGACAAACAGCCTCTATGCAAGCAGGCCGATCTCTTATTCTACACAGAAATGTAGATTTAAACCCCCAGTTTTCTGCTACAGATAGCCTTCTGTCAAGTGACTCCGGCCGGACCCACCCAGCTGACCCGGCTGACTGGCTCCATAATGTACATTGATATCCGCCATCGCCTAATTGATTTCAGGTCTCTGTACATAATAAAAGTGAGTGTTCCGGCAAGGCTCATAATAACCAGAGGACTTGTCTGGACTCACAGGCACGCAACCACACACACACACGCGTACGCACGCACAAGCATACACAAACACACACACACACACACACACACACACACACACACACACACACACACACACACACACACACACACACACACACACACACACACACACACACACACAGGTGGAGAACGCCCATGGTTTAATGGGGGATAAGGGTAGCGTTATCAAATAAAAATCACTGTGAGATGTGCTCACAGACACAGAGTGATATAGTGTGTGCGATGGGGTGTGGCACTATTTGGGGGGTTTATTATCATCAGAGGGCGCATGGTAATCCCCATGCATAAACCGTGGTGGGCCAGACGCACCAGAGCGCAGGTTTAAAGAATTGACAGGACTGAAAAAAGATCAGAGCATCGTATTCCCCGACGCTTTCCCAGGCAGTTCAACTGAGCCAGGCTGAGACATGCACTCATAGCACCCGGGGAGATCTCATGTAATCTTGCCGAGGTACACACCGCTAAAGCAGTGAGGCTAAATTGTGTGCTTTGCCCAGGGAATACACCGCACGGTACACATACTTTATTAGCAAGCCAGTGAAGTAGATTTGTGGCATGTTGTGGTGTTGTTTGTGTCACGGTATCGGATCAAGCATTGCTAACAAGGGTGCATAAGTGAGCCACTTAATAGGCAGACGAGTAATGTGCTTAGGAGCTAATAGTGACAAGGTCAAGGACATTTGGCTTTTAAAAGCGCCGCGCTAAGAGAGTGAGATATGAATGCTTAATGCAGGCATGATATGCCACCCATCCGCCAGACATAATTTATCCGGAGCGGGAAAACTGCTAACGGCATAAAGAGACAGTGAGAGACAGATCTAAGAGGTAGCTCATGCTACCTGTTGAGAAACAAATAGCTCCGGGTGCGATAACACAGAAAACATTTTATAGTTAAACAAAACATTCTATGCTAATATAGCACCAAAATACTCAAGAGTGAAGGAAAGGATAGTGAGCCTGCTTTGCTTGCAAGCTATCGTGGCAAAATGCTGAAGAACGTGGTAGTAGATGTGCTATGCTAGCAAGCTAGTGCTGTAATGCTAGCGAGTGTGGTAGGAGGTGCTTGCAATGCTAACACGCTAACAGCTAAATTCCAAAGAGTGTGGTGAAGGGCATGCTATGATACAAGCTAGCCACTATGCCTGGGAGTGTAGAAGTGTGCAGGGTGCAACCCCGACGAGTAAGCAGATAAATGCTAAAGGGTTTGGCGTTGGGTGTGTCGCTAGGTGTGGGCGTGGCAGTGGACGTACTTTGGGAGGGGCGTCGGAGCCGGGGTACTCGCGCTGGTCCAGTTTGTTCCAGCGCTGCATCAGCTTGATGACCATGGGGTTGCTGAAGTCCACCAGTTGGAAGCCCGTCACGTTGGCCCCGCCGTGCATGAAACGCTCCAGGTTAATGTCCTTAAAGCCCTGGTGGTGGAGAGGGGGAGAGAGAGAGAGAGAGAGAGAGAGAGAGGGAGGGAGAGAGAGAGAGAGAGAGAGAGAGAGAGAGAGAGAGAGAGAGAGAGAGAGAGAGAGAGAGAGAGAGAGAGAGAGAGAGAGAGCCAGAGAGAGAGAGAGAGAGAGCCAGAGAGCGAGAGTAAGAGCAAGAGAGAGAGTGAGAGCAAGAGAGAGAGCGCAAGAGAGTGTGAGAGAGAGTGTGAGGAGAGAGAGAGAGAGAGAAAAATAATGAGAGTGACAGCGAGAGAGGGAGAAAGAACAAGAGAGCGCAAGATGGCAAGAGAGACAGAGAGTGAGAGGGAAGAGCGATAGAGAGAGAGAGAGCGCACAAAGAGACACGGTTGAAGTGAAGCAAAGGGATGGAGAGATGGAAAATAGGGAGAGCAAAACACACAGCAAAGGGTTGAGCAGGACGGAAGACCGTTGCAAACGCTGTGAGAGGAACGCACCGGTCAAAGGGCAGGGTTGGCTTGGCAGAAAACCATTTATGGAATAAAAGATGGATGAGTACCGAATCTTAACAAAGTGTTCCCCCCTACCAAGTGCTACCCCTCTTGAGAAAACAACTTCTTCCTTTCCTCTGTACCCCCCCCCCCCCCCATACACACACAAACACATATAAATAACCCCAAAAACCTTCATCTCTCCCTTCATTTATCACACAGCTCCCTTGCCTCAGTACACCCCACCGACCAACCCCATACACACACACACACACACACACACACACACACACACACACACACACACACACACACACACACACACACACACACACACACACACACACACACACACACACACACACACACACACACACACACACATATAAAAACCTCCCCAAAACCGTTATATCTCCCTTCCTCTGTCTCAGTGGTCCACGGGGCCTCCCCCCCTCGCTCAGTGTGGATTTAAACAAGAGGCTGCAGTGTGAGTGGCTGCAGAGCTGCGGTGGCAGCAGCAGCGGCCCCTGAGCGGCCTCCTGCCAGCCTCAGTCTGCCTCAGCGGTCCGTTGCAGTGCAGCCAGCAGGACTCGGGTGTCCGTTTAGCCAAGGCCACCTGACCAGAGTAGCGCCGCCACACAGAGCTGAGGGGGACTCAAGGACAGGGCGGGAGGCAGGGTGTACAGCAAGAGCCACAGACGGGGAGAGGCAGACTGACAGCCAGACAGGCCATCAGAGTGACAGACAGGCAGGCCCGGTTGCAGTGAGTGAGATAGCCAGACAGGCAATCAGAGCGACCGACCGAGAGGCAGACTGACAGCTAGACAGACAGGTAGACAGACAGCTAGATAGACAGACAGCTAGACAGAGAGACAAACAGACAGCTAGATAGACAGACAGCTAGACAGACAGACAGACCGCTAGATAGACAGACAGCTAAAGGCATGGCCAGCTCGACAGACAGCTAGGGGAGACCCCTTAGACGGCAAGAAAGACAGACAGACGGACAAACCGGAAGAGGCCATAGACAGCTACAGAGAGATACTGTATTGGCTAGACAGACAAACGGCTATGGAAATAAACAGACAGAATGGCTTGAGAGACAGACAAGAGATCACGGGAGATAGATAGACAGACAGAGCGATAGACAGATATACAGCTTGACACACAGACATGCAGAGAGATAGCTCGAGAGACGGACAGACAGACAGGATATACAGACAGTGAGACAGGTGTCCTTACCAGGTTAGCCATGATGTAATGGTATCCCTTGACGTGTTTGCCCACACTGACGATCTGCAGGGGTGGGGGGGGAGCGGGGGGGGATGAGAGAGCGGAGTTAGAGAGATCAGCGATAACCCGACCAGATGAGCATACTTAATCACCTCGCCACGCGGCTGACAGCCCACTTCCTGCGGCGCCGCGGCGTGGCTCTGACCGCCGCCTCTAATGGAGAACGCAGGGGTGTCCAAACAAATGAGCGGCCGTGTGTGGCGGGGAGTGTCACACGTCCGCCGCCGAAGCTGTGACACTGTGCCGCCCACGCACGCCGAGATGACACCGGAACACAACCAAAGCGACACCACAACATCCGCACTCTCACCGGCTGACAAAGTGAGCCCAGTACGTACTAACAAACACATGCACACGCACACAAAGGCACACACACACATACACACACACACACACACACATACACACACACGCACGCGCACACGCACACACACACACACACACACACACACACACACACACACACACACACACACACACACACACACACACAAGCAGAGTGCGGTTGGTGGTAAAAAAGAAAGTGTGAAAGGGGACATCTGCTCGGAAGTCCCAAAAGGGAGTTAATAAGGCGGAGGAATAAAGTGGAAAAATGACACACTGCTCTGTGGAAGCCTTGGATGGGGTCACCCAATATAATAACTATTCCCGCTGTCAAGACTGTGTTGGTGTCTTTGTTAACTCTGGGCTTAACCCACCATCCCGCCCTGGGCTTTTGTATACTTCACAGCAACCGGTGGGTTTTAATAAGCCAAATGGGTGGAGAATTATACAGACGTTGCTCATTTCACGGCGAGCAAAAACTGCCAAATCAGTTAGCGGTAGACGCTGCTGTGTCCATATGTGACTGAAAAACAGGTCTGGCAATGCCGTCGGATTCACAGGGGATCAGAAGAGCAGCTGCCCCTCATTACCTCAGGGTAAATTCAGGCCAATCTGTTGATAATCAGCCCAATAAAACATGGTGATCCTGAACCCAGCACTCCACATGTGCCACTGCTCTCAGCCCTGACGCTAAACGCATCAGACTAAAAGAGTACAACCGTTTGCGGCAGTCTAGGCACAGGAAGGAAAAATGTGTTATGTATGTTTAGAGCTTGTGCCGTGCAACAGGCATATGAGGTGTGTGTGTGTGTGTGTGTGTGTGTGCGTGTGTTTGTGTGTGTTTGTGTGTGTGTGTGTGTGTGCGCGTGTGTGCGTGTGTGTGTGCGCTCCTACGGCAGTATGTAGCCACAAAGAGCTCTGATATGTATGAGTGTGTGATTGTGTGTGAGACGCTCTGTGGTGCACTGGGGTCTATCAAGATGTAACAGGACGTCTGCCAGTCCACCCCTGGGGCAAAGATGTGTATGTGCATGAACTAACACACACACACACACACGCTCAGATGCTCAGACGCGCAACCCCCTCCCCCCTGCACATGGACACACGCCAGAACGTGCGCACAGTGAGTTGTTAGCGCTATGACAGATGTCAGAGCAGAGATTTCCCGAATCATTGAACTATTAGGGAGACACCAGTTGCCCTGGAGGACCATGGGGAGTGGGGGGGGGGGGGACGACGATGGGGGGGGCATTGTCTCTGAGTCATGTGTCTCCCGGCCCCTCGTCTGAGACAGCCAAGGGTCAGGAGCACGGGCCCCAATGTCTCGTTTATCCTGCACCAGAGGCTCGGCAGTCCTGCTACCAGCATTTCTCCAGCTTGTTTGTTAGTTTGTCTGGGATATCTTTCTCACTGTTGTCCCCCTCGAGGTTGGCCCACACACTGTGGTAAAGTGCAACGTGTCCATGTCCTACTAATTGCGGTAAAAACACATCTCACTAATAGATCGTTTTTATTCGGCATGCACAGACAAACACGCACACACACACACACACACACACACACACACACACACACACACACACACACACACACACACACACACACACACACACACACACACACACACACACACACACACACATATAAAAATATATTTGTATATATGCTTGTACTGCAGTCAGAATATGAGCATACACTTCCTCTACAGCGATACAGTTTCTCAAACCGACGCTGTGCTCCCACAACATTACAACACACACACACGAGACGCAGAGCAGAACCACATCATGACTCCAACACAATGGGGCGCTGAGAGGAGGCCCCTCCAACCCCCGGGGGGGGACGTCACCTGCTCCAGCATGTTGTTGAGCCGCTCCGCCTCCAGGTCGATCACAAACTTCTTCTCCTGCCGCCGGTCCAGGTCCTCTAGGAGCCGGCGGTAGCTGGCGTCGTTGAAATTCTCCACGCAGATGGCGCTCACCTGCCAGTTGTTCTGGCCCGCCTTCTCCATGATGGCCTGCAGGATGGAGTATCCTAGGGGGGGGGGGGGAGAGACATGCTTGGTTTGAGACGTGACCCACTTGTAATGGGTGATAAAACCTTAACATCTTCTCTGACCCATACATTCCCCATCTGGATCCTCAACACAAACGGTGTGGCTGGATTACCTTACACAGATGGCTTTTGAACTTAAAAGCTATAGACTATTAAGGCTGTATACCTTTTGACGTGTGCACGGCTAAACATACTGTATCATAATGTAATGGGATGTGATCCACATCAATGGGAGTCAAAGGGTTAGAAGTGTGCTTCCACCGTCCTCTCAATCGAGACCCACAGATTGTCCTGAAACGGAACACAAACCTATTGGGTTGGCGTTAACTTGGGGTAGCACCCCAATACACCTCAACACTGTGCAGCCGAGCCCATTTCTAAATGTGCCACTCCTGGAAAAAATATATATAACGCGGCCTTGAAGTACATCCCATATTATGTAATGCGAGTGCTTCGAGCGAGCTGTGAAGTGTATTTGGCTTAAACAATAAACCGGTCTTGGATTCAGCGACCCGTGCATTGGAGCACTGAACTGGTCTAAAGAAAGGCACTGAAATTGTTTTGGTTTTATGTTTTCAAAAAAATAAATAAAAAGAATTGGCTCAGTACGGTTCGGTGACAACATTGAACATTATATAAATAGAACTGAGATTTCAATGAGAGAAAAAAGTGGCCTTCGGTTGCCCAAAATCCCTGGTCTGTAGAAAGTGCAACAGGCACACTCTGGTTTGTGTAAATATCATAAATCCTTCATCCCTCTCCAACAGAGCCGCTTCTTTAGTCAGTAAATGAAAGAAAACTCAGACAATATGTTGGCATACTCTGTGTGTGTGTGTGTGTGTGTGTGTGTGTGTGTGTGTGTGTGCGTGCGTGCGTGCGTGCGTGCGTGCGTGCGTGCGTGCGTGCGTGCGTGCGTGCGTGCGTGCGTGCGTGCGTGCGTGCGTGTGTTAATGTGCCTGTGTGCATGTGTGTGCGTGTGCATGTGTGTGGGGGGGGGGGGGAAGAGGGGGAGGAGTGGATTGGTGGTGGCGGGGCTGTGGACCTCGCTGTCAGCTCTGTGTTGATAGAAGGCAAGTGTCCCGCAGCAGACCTGGGTGCGGTGAGGGCGGCTGCTCTCTCACCACCCCCGCCAGGGACAGATGTTCCACCCCCCCCCCCCCATCTCCCCCCTTTTAAACGCTCCCGCCTGGTGGCCATCACAATCTGGCTACCCATCTCCCTGCACTCCCAATTAGTGGAGAAACCCACCCGCCCACAAACACACACACACACACACACACACACACACACACACACACACACACACACACACACAGACACAGACACAGACACAGACACAGACACAGACACAGACACAGACACAGACACACACACACACACACACACACACACACACACACACACACACACACACACACACACCACACCACACACACTCACACACACACACACACACACACACACTCACACACACACACACACACACACACACACACACACACACACACACAGACACAGACACACACACACACACACACACACACACACCACACACACACACACACACACACACACACACACACACACACACAGACACACACACACACACACACACACACACACACACACACAGACACACACACACACACACACACACACACACACACACACACACACACACAGACACACACCACACACACATTACCATCACAGATTAATCCACATGCCCCAAGCAAAGGTGGGCTCCCGTGCCCCCTGTGTGGTGGTTGGCTCCCTTCTGAGTCAATCGAAATCATTCTTCTGTATGCACCCCTCATAACTCTGGGTGTGTCTTTGGCCCGTGTGTTCCCTCACCTGCCCATCAGGGGCACTGTTTTTCATTCCACATGTCCTCAACACCTTCGCTCCTTCTCCTGTCGTTGCATCTCGTATTTCCTCTCTGTGTGTCCGAGTTCTTGAGGATAACATCCACAACCGATATGACATTTGACGTCTTTGGAATGACTATTTATTTATTTATTTTAATCAATAAATTATGTTTGTGCCACATGCATGATGTAAACGTTGTAACCTAGCTACTGCTACGGTTATTGAGCCCATTTTGACCTTAATTCAAACCGAAAGAGGCACAGATCCACTCTAAAATAACTCTTGCAAATGCATACATACTGACATAATAAATATTAATCACCACTGAATATCTAACCCAAATCTGTTTATCTTTAGTCTTTCCATTCTGTGGTCTACAAATTGTCCCCATTTAAAGAAATGCAGAAAACCATGTTCTCCAAGCATTTAGACAGAAGGGATACAAGACTGTGAAATGCAACTGAAATGGGGATAAAAAATCCACATCATTAAAGGCAATGTCACACTTAGCTATTTTATAATATAATAGAGTACTCCGGCCTGCCGTGTTCGGAGAAGATTGCAGTCTGCTACATAAACTAAATTCTAGCGAAAAAATAATGAAAAAGGTGCTAATGGGAGGTTGATAGGGGATTTGCATTCTCAATTGGTTCGATTTGTAAAAATAAGGTACATTTTCCAATCTCTCTGCACACTGTCACATTGGTCACATGGAAACGAAACAGAATCGATGTACTTTCTTCAGAACACAAGTATAAATGTGAACTCTCCTGTATTTTCCTTAAATTTAGATCCTAATTGTTAGTGGCATGATTCCTAAATGAGCCTATTAAAATATTTTCAATAAATGCAAAGTTCCCTCCTCTGGTCAATAAAGAATCAATGTTGGTTGGAGATTATGATCTAAAGATGCCTGGACTGGTCTTCTGTCCCACCGTGGTTGTTTCTGCTGAGCTAGTGAATAGACAAGATGATTTGAAGAACTCGTCTAAACCAGCGAGCTTTTCCATTCTTTTCTTAGTTGAACAAATGGTGTGAACATTACTGTGCAGAGTCAGCAGTTTTATGTGCAGTGTGTTTGCCTGTAATTGATTCAACAAAATTTTCCGATAACACATGTTCTCTATAATTACTTTGAGGATTCACCACACACAGCACAGGAAATGACTTGACAAGCAATGGTTTGTATAATCAGTACACATCTGTTTTATAGTTTCCCGCGTCATTGGTTATTCAGTATCTCAGTATCTCTATATAGTCATTTACATTGAGATTGCAAGGCTTATATATAATTCTGTGGATATTGACTATCTTGAATAAGTTGAAGCTGCAGACATAGGTGATTTACCTTGTGAACAAACATATTACAAGAGCGGAAACTTGATTTCACATAAATACTATTTTATATGGAGCTCCAGAACTACTGAGCTGGATTTATATATGTATATGGTACCATTCCATCTTAAAGGTTGGGTATGGGATTTGCGAAACACCAGCAGATTTTGAAAAGACACAACTCAAATGGTCCTACCCCCTCTCCTTCAACGCTGACTCTGACTCCACCCATTCCAAGTACATGGACGCGCAATCATGCACGAGCGAACACAGATGCGCGAGAGCGAGCCATTAGCAAGTTAGCTAGCTCCAGTAGCTACCGCAGGATAACAACAAACAGAAGCTTGCTCTGGGTCACGAGCTTTGAGTACGTGCACGAAGGGGTCACGCGCAGGGGGAGGGGGAGTGCAGTACGACCGTTTGATTGACGTACTTACTGTCCAATGCCCCTCGGTGGGTCTGGAAATCATGGGCTGGAGTTTTTCGAGCCCTGCCCGTTCCACAGATGATTGACTTGTTTAATTTTCATGTCAGTACTTCTAACTCAGTGACTGTAAGTGGGTTACGATAAGGATTTCAAGTAATTTTGCAAAAATTGCCTAAAAAGAGAATTCCATACCCAACCTTTCAATACTTTTCAGTATGGGAGTTTTTTTAAGCCGTTTGCAATTATACTGGAGGCTATTGTTAATTCATAGCTCCAGCCATTGAATTGACCTTCTAGTTTACGCATTAATGCAAAAATACTGGCTTCTCTCTTGGTGAAATGAATGATTACAGAATGCATTTGAATCAGCCGCTGTCATTCACTGAAGCTGCACTACCACTGCCTTCTTTGTAAATGGGTGAATGCTTTCAATGGTGGTCATGATGTTTCTTGAGGATGGCTCGAATGATGGAAGAATAAGAGGATGGATGACAAAAAGGATAGAAGGATGAATGAAAGGAAGGATGGAAGGATGAATGATAGGAAGGATGGAAGGATGAATGATAGGAAGGATGGAAGGATGAATGATAGGAAGGATGGAGGACAGGAAGTTGGAGGGATGGCTGTACGGATGGCTGCCAGAGACTCCTGCCTCAACAGCGCTCCATCAGCAAGAACCACAAGAGAGATCCTAACCCACTGTTTCCCTTGGAATGTTCCTATTGGGAACCTCTTAGCAGAGTGTATGTGCGTAACCTCTATTGGTTTTTCCAAGAAGCTAATAGCCTCAGCTATTGTTTTTCCAATAGCTACTGCCCCCACCAGCCTTTCCTTTATCAATGCATCTCATTAACCACCTCTCACGGTGCCATGGGGGGGGCTGCATGCATCTTGTCCGGGGGTTCCCGTTCACTTCTACGAGGCCAACAGTCAGGATCTGGGAGCAGCCTCGCTTCGCTTTGGCGTCTGCTGCTGCCCGTTTACACCGTCTGATGACGCATGATGACCCACTCCGAGGGCCTTCAAGCGGCCTCATGCCTTGCGTCTCCATTTTAATTAAATGATTACATCTATCATTTGATCCAGACCTATTAGCCTGGCGGTAGCCCAGCACAGGCCTGTTTAATGTGCCTGAACAGCGACACACTTCTGTGCTCTTCTGTGCCGTTTTTCTGCACAGCCGGGAAACCGAGAGCAGCTCTCAGTCACATAAAAAACATTTCTCCTTGGTTGGTTTTATCATCGTCTGGGGGCAGTAACCTCTCCCTTTTCCGTCCCACCACAACAAACCCCACCCTGCCTGCACCCCGATGTGCAGCCAAGACCTGGAGATTAAAAACGTAGTCACGGTGTAATGGAGATGATGTGATAGCACACGGGGACGCGGACTGTAAACAGTGGCACTGGTGTTGGAGTCCCCCCCCCCCTCCCTTCTGCGTGTGGTTGATCGCGGACCAGATAAATGTGTAGCCGGCGGTGGTTAGAGGAGATGTGCAGAGAAGCAGCCGGTTACATTCACCGCGGTTACGGATGGCACCACCGGGGCTAACGTGCATGGCTAGCGTTTTTTGAAGCAATACATTGAAGGAAGACATTAGCACGTGTGTTTGTGTGTGTGCTTGTGCGTGCGTGTGTGCGTGCGTGCGTGGGGCTGCATTTTCGGCAGTCAATCCTGCACATGCACTGCAGGGGAAGCACATGTACCTTCATTCATTTGTTTCCGTATGTATATGCTTGTATTTTCAATGCATTCATTTTGCATCTCAGGGTGTGTGCTTGTGCAAAGTGCTTGTGCATGATAGTTGGAACATGTCGGGTGTGTGTAAGGGTGTGTGTGTGTATGTGAGGGCAACATAGGGGAAGAAGGGTTTTGTGGCCTTACGTCACATTAGATCACTGCCCCAATCACAACGCTCCCTCCCGTCCTCTTGGCCTCCTCCAGAGAGACTACAAACTAGAAATGCAAGAAGTACCTCAAAATACACAGTCTGCATCTCAACGAGTGTGTATTCACTGTGTGGGTGCTTATTTTAGTTTGACTTCCCAATGTGTTTCCACCAATGTGTATGCATCTAAAGTCAGTTCAACCAGTATATTATCTAGACTATGTGCGTTAAGTCCACATCGAACCTCTACTGGCTATGCAGTTCTTTACCCGCTTTTTACTGCTGTACAGCTTACAGGATACACTTTGTGATTTTTAATATTGTATCCATTGGTGATTTTCAACATTCACCGGACTCACCCCTTGGACTCACCCCCAAGACTCACCCAGAGGACTCACCCACAGGACTCACCCACACGACTCACCCACAAAACTCACCCACACGACTCAAACGGTTAATGCTTGTATATTTCCACAGTTAGAGAGCTGTCATTTGGAGCGTGAATATCTGTTGGATATCCAATATCTTTCTAGCTTAAAAAATGATTTCAAACTAAATTGAACTTCTATTGTGACACGTGCTTCTTTAATACACCACCATAGTTGCACTATTCATCTAATTTGCAAACATTGGTGTCACTTGGGCCAGCCACTTTATGTGGGCGAAAGAAAACTATTTTATTCTCAAGCCCTGAGAATAAACACCCTGCTTAAAAGCCTGAACCAAATAAACATCAATATCACATAAACTATATTTAGAAGAAGTCAGAAAAAAATTATAAAAAGATTTGCAATAGCCATATTTTTGTAATCGTACTTGACGAGTACGTACTACTCAAACGTTTACACGTTTGAAACCCTCCTACATTCTGTTGGGTTCTCTGTTTTAATAGTCATTAGTTATTGCCGGTACATCCTAAGATGTATCCAGCTCTCCTCTTCTCTGCCTCTTCCCTCCTCTCCTCCACATCTCCCCTCCTCTCCTCCACCTCTCCTCTCCTTTCCTCCACCTCTCCTCTCACCTGCCCTCTCCTTTCCTCCACCTCTCCTCTCACCTGCCCTCTCCTTTCCTCCACCTCTCCTCTCACCTGCCCTCTCCTTTCCTCCACCTCTCCTCTCCCCTGCCCTCTCCTTTCCTCCACCTCTCCTCTCACCTGCCCTCTCCTTTCCTCCACCTCTCCTCTCCCCTGCCCTCTCCTTTCCTCCACCCCCCCTGTCATGGATACACTGCCTTCGCCTCTGGCGCCTCTATCCTCCCTTTCACATCCATGACAAAACACACACGCACACACACTCATGTTTGCAAAGACCCGCATTCCCATGCATGGATTTACATAAGAAACAAAAGGATTCACGCTCATTTGATCAAATGCCCATTCACACAAACACTAAAGAAGCATGCAACAGAACCGGGCTACTACAGCTCTCTCTGACGCTGTGCTGCCGGGAGTCAGACAGGAGCTCATCGACAGAGGGTGGCCATGCGGCGGATTATTTCACATTTCAGTCAATACTGGATGAAGGCTCGGCTCGCTGTGTGTGTGTGTGGGGGTGTGTGTGTGTGTGTGAGCGCACGTGCGTGTGTGTGTGTGTTTGTGTACGCCTGCGTGCTTGAATGTGCATGCGTGCGCATGTCTGTGCGTGTGTGTGAGTGTGTATGTGCCCGTGCGTGCATGTATGTGTATGTGCACGTGCGTGTGTGGAAAAAAAAGCACACACAATACTAGAGAGCAGCAGAATACTATTGGATTCAGTAGTATAGCTCACACAATAGTATGATATTACTCGCATATTCCATCTTGAACACATTCAGCACTTCCTGTTAAGATCGAATGCAACAATGCCTGACCCACAACAGACCATCTGTTGACAAGAGACATATTATTCAGTAATTGCTGTGCTATTCTGTGTTGTTTTGACCCGTTCCGGAGGGGGTTCGTTGTCATTGAAATTCAGTGTGCTATTGAACGCAATCGAACGCTCCTCATGCAAACACACTCTAAGACTAGTAGTTGAGGGACCATTTAATGAGTCAACTGAATATTTTGCATTCATTCAGGCTGCCCTTCATTTCGCCAATGAGGCCTCTCAAAGTGCGCTCCATGCGATGCCTGATATTCATGCGTTCACACACCGATGGTGATGTGAATGTCAAGCAATTAAGGCACTCAGGCACATTTTCTAAGCATGTTTTCTCAGATTCAGTTAAGAATGATAGCCACTTGCCAGCAAGGCCAGTCGAGAAAGTGCCTTGGTACAAAAATGAAGTAAACAAAATCATCTCATAGGGGGCATGGCAAGCATACAGTTTGGATTTTCCACTTTCCACTGGCTTTTTCCAGCAGCACGTAGCCATTTCTCACACCTGAAAAATGCTTATTGTTGAGGATTTTGCGTCTATGGAAAGCAAGAGTTGCAGAAATTGATTTCCACTGATCAGCTTAACCAAAGAAAGGAAAATAGGCCAAGAAAAATAAGGATATAGTAATAAAGTGAGGTGATACACAAAAGGTGATACCATGGTCCTCACTGAAAGATTACAAGCTTGCAGAATAACAAGACATATTGTATTTTTCCCGTGTATCCCGATTCTACCTTTTTTCAGCAGGAGCACTCTGTCCTGATAACTGAAGGTGACCACATGAAAATCTATAATCAATAAAATGCACTTCGCCTCTTAACCCTCTGCAACATTAAGATCTTTCTTTGTTTTCCCCACGACCGAGGGATTATGTTTGGGAAACGTTTGGGAAACTTATCTAACCACAGACGTCCACTACACAGTTGTGGCACGTGACCAATAAAAAAATATGAATTAATATTATGATGATTATTATTGAAAATGATCAACTCTAAAAAAGTCTCGCTGTGGAATGGAAACACTTAGGGCCGGTAGTTTCACCAAAGTTTGAACACTGTTGAGCAGTGACCCGGCTGTCCCTGTTGTACTCACAGTGCAACTGTCAACCGCTACAGCCACCCGGCATTTGGAGGTGACAGCCCCTGACGCACACACACCATTTTGGGGACATCTTCTCGAACAGGACGAGGATGAGAGACGAGGGGGGGGGGGGGGGGGGCAGCACCACGCAAACAGCCTTCTAGCCAGCAGGGAGTCTGTTCCGCCAGTCAGTCATGTCCTGATCGACACCCCCCACACACATACACCCCCTGTAGGCTGTTTCATAACAGCGGGTGGAAGTGAAGTGAGAACAGGGATATACCACCAGGAATGGATTTACATATACCTGCTTCGGAGTGTGTGTGTGTGTGTGTGTGTGTGTGTGTGTGTGTGTGTGTGTGTGTGTGTGTGTGTGTGTGTGTGTGTGTGTGTGTGTGTGTGTGTGTGTGTGTGTGTGTGTGTGTGTGTGTGTGTGTGTGTGTGTGTGTTTTATAGCTCTGTTCTCTTCTAACAGCCTTTATCTCAATATGTGTATATATATATATTATGTACATATTCTTCAACATTTAATCAATAAGAAGTCACTGTTAGCCAAATGGACTTGCAGTGGGGTGAATTTCTGCATGGAGCGGTTGAAGGGTTAAAGTGTCGGGGGATTAAATCCAGAGCCTAGCTGAGAGTCTTACTTTATCAATACCAGGAATAACATTATTTATTTATTTTATTAATTAATGAATTCAGCTGTCACAGCAGAAAGTTCAGGACATGTCTAAGAACACATACATCTCTGTACATCCATTGACAATAGGCCTACACCATAATTACAAAAACTCCTAATATTGCAATTGCGATTATTCATTGCAATTGACAGATTATGATTAAATTAATATTCTGCAGCTCCTACTGCATATAAAAAATTACATAATAACCAAGTCATGCCGAGTCTGAACAGTAAATAATTTGATTTGAATGAAGGACACACAAAATCAAACGAATACGCAGTTTGTTTTCATTTGATAATTTTTTCCTAATTTTCCGTCTAATTCCAGCGGAATCCCAAACCGCCATTTTTGAACCCCATCACCCTCCCCACCGACCACACCCACAGCCATGTGAACCCCCCCTTACCCCGGTCGGTGTCGTAGAGGAAGACAAACTTGTTCCAGTCGTAGTGGTCGAGCAGGGACAGCAGGGCCCCCCGGATGGAGGGCCGCAGCTGCAGGGTGAACTGGCTCTCGCCCTCGGTGGGGAAGCTGGGCGTGATGAGGCTGATGTGCAGCGCGCCGCAGAAGGACGTCAGCGTGTGCACCGAGCGCTTGTCGTACAGGCCGAAGATGGCGAAGACGCCCCGGGAGTACTGCGAGCAGACTGGGGGAGAGGGAGGGAGAGGGAGACAAAGAGGGGAGGACGACAGACGTAAGAAGAAAGGTTTTTGTGTTTATTTATTGTGGTGTTTGATGCTTTGGATGTTTTAAATAGTAGGACGGGTCATAGCAATGGTTTGGATTTTGAGAGAAAGAGAAAGGAAAGTGAGACCAAAGAAATTGATGCAGAGAGAGGGAGAGAGTCTCTCTCTCCCTCTCCCTCCCTCCCTCCCTCCCTCCCTCTCTCTCTCTCTCTCTCTCTCTCTCTCTCTCTCTCTCTCTCTCTCTCTCTCTCTCTCTCTCTCTCTCTCTCTCTCTCTCTCTCTCTCTCTCTCTCTCTCTCTCTCTCTCTCTCTCTCTCTCTCTCTCTCTCTCTCTGGCTCTGGTAGTGTGCATGAGGTAATGTTTTCTCTGTGAGGAATACACACTGGGTTTCTTTAATGAGCGCCGCTGAAATGCGACACGACAAACGGGTGCCACAATAAAAGGGACACCCGTTTGTCATCCCCCGTTTCCTCGTACCATTCGTCATCTAAAAATAATCTGCTGTACTGCCGCGCTGGCTAAACTGGGAGCAGGAAACATCAACAGTACTCGTCATAAGCACCGCATTCTAGTCACTTCTCCCTCGCTCTCTGAATCTGTTCATCGTCGGCCCGTGAACATGATTCACTCCAGAGTAGGAACATTGTGTTGCTGGAACACACACACACGCACACTCACACACAAACATATGAAAGGACCCACATGCCTGGATTTAGATAAGAAGCAAAGAAGGACGCATACACATAATCAAATGCACACACACACACACACACACACACACACACACACACACACACACACGCACACACACACACACACACACAATAGGATATACTCTAAAGTAGGCATCACACACACACATACACACACACAAACACACACACCAACACACACAGTGTACTGCTCCAGGCTTCTCCTCATTAAATTGCAGTTTGGCTGTCTACAAGAACCATAACATAATTGCCCATTTTTCTCCCTCTCAGTCACTCTGTCTGTCTTATACAAACACACACGCACACACACACAGACCACAAAGGAAACAGCAAAGAGGCAAACAGCTTTTGCCAGCTACTTTTCCCACACTCAATCTTAAACGGACGTGTTAAGAGAGGCTACTGAGAAAAATATAAATGAGCAAGGTGGATAAATCAGAGCCGGTGTGCAGGTGTACGTGGCTTCAGACCGTGAAGCTGTTGTACCTGCAATGGTTGAGAAGTCACTCCAGACTCACAGACGCAGTGAGCACAGCCTTTGTGGGCGAGAAAGGCCCCGTAGACAGACCTGACTCCCCAGGGAAGGGGAGAAGGCTGTGTGTACCCACTGCACACAAAGCCAGGAGGCTACCCAGCGGGCCCTTCCAACCCCATGTGGGTGAACTATACCATTTTATACCTACACATCACACACACAACGTCCTCCACAACCCGGGGGGCATCAACCAACGGCCACACCTGAGAGAGGCAAACATGCGACTACAACGGCAGCAGGGAGATACCCGACCAGAAGCGAGACAGCAAATCCAGGGTAATGGACCTCCTACCCCCTGGCCCCCACCCCCCGCCCAACCCCACATTCACCCCCCCCAACGGTCTGTCAATAATGTTTACGGAGATGGGTAAAGTCCTTCTGTAACCTACAGAGGCAGACACAGACAGCCTCATTGGATTAGGTGGTGCAGTTGCGCCGCTCAATCCAGAAGGAAACATCAAAGTTAATATAATACAATGAACACAACAGGCAATATAAACAACAAACACTGCATAAATACACTTTTGATTATAAAAACAATATGCATCTCATCCACAACTGAATTTAATGAAATATGCTAGTCGATTCTCAAAGATATACCCCGAAGCTAAATCAAATCAAGTGACTCTACTATACTAGTTTGATTAACTCAACCCCTATTAACTATCCCAACCATGACCATTGGCATCGTTGATGTACTCTGCAAGCTTGGTTGTTTTGCCGGTGACAGGCCAAACCTGCGCAAAGTGTTAATGAGATAACATCATTATCTGTTATTAAAGGCCTGAACGCCTCCAATGGTGACTGTGAAATAATTACCCTGAGATTGCAAGCACAGCAGTGCTGCCCTCTCTGCCCGGTCTTCCCCCCGGCATGAGGTAACGGCATGGGCAGGTTATGGCCCAGTGTGAGTGTGTGTGGGTTTTTGTGTGTGTGCATGCATGTGTGTGTGTGTGTGTGTGTGTGTGTGTGTGCGTGTGGCCTAATGCATCATCAGCCTAATGATGCACATCTGGCCACACCTGCTCCCATCACAGCGAGGACCAATTTAGCAAAATGTTTTTAATAATGCGTGTCTCTATGTGTGTGTGGAGAGTGTGTTTGGGATTGTACGTGCATGAGGTAAATTTGTATGTGTGTGTGTGTGTGTGTGTGTGTGTGTGTGTGTGTGTGTGTGTGTGTGTGTGTGTGTGTGTGTGTGTGTGTGTGTGTGCATCTAGTAATTAAGTGTGTATATGTGTGTTTGTGTGTGCCTCTGTGTGTTTGGTGTGTGTGTGTGTGTGCGTATGTGTGTGTTCTAGCAGTAAATGTGCATGCGTGTGCGTGAGTGTGCATGCGCGTGTGCTTCTCCCAGGGTACGGCGTGAGCGTTCAGACTCTCTACTCCAGAACTGTTCGCACAACCAAATGATGATGCCTCGTGGGACCGGCCCGGCCAGTGGGTTGTCCCCTCGGCTACTGATATCCAAGCATTGATGGCCTCTTTCGTTCATCGTTCAGCCCACAAGTATCTGTCGTGTATAGGGCCCTTGAGTAAACAGCAAGGTTTAGCTGAATCTGTTCATCACTTTTGTTTCAGATATCGTTTTAGCTACATGTTGTGTGTAGCGTGTAGCTTGTTGAACATATTGCTTCATCACATCAGTGACGTTCACTGGCATTATGCATTACTCCCCTCTATATAAAGGAAGGTTGGAGGCAGGAAGCAGGGTTGTATGAAGCAGGGGGGGGGGTTGTTGGACATTCACATGGACATTCACACAAACTGTGGAGACAATTGTGTCTATTTTCACGAAAGAAAAAGGTGGGTCCATACCGATAACCATTGTTTCTTTATCCATCCTGACATTTAACGTTTCAGGTGCACTGCAGCATTGGCTATAGGGCAGGCTTAGGCAGAATATAAGCAATAGCGTTTAACATATAAATAAACGATAACAGGGAATACGATTCTGTCAATCACAGTGAAGGGTGTCACGGTTAATTCTAGCGCAACCTGTGCACCCACGTGCACAAACGTGCACGGACACAGAAACAACAATCGGTTCTAGATTCCATATTGATACCAAAGAAAGTCACATGCGGGGAGCAGGTGAGCAGCGGTCAATATTGTTCCCCTTAACAACAGAACGCTGGCCGTACAGACTCTAAATGAAAAGCAGCCAAACACTGCTTGTAGCGAAAAGATTAAAACCGCTACAGACAGGTAGCTTATTAAAGCTGTGCTTGGAATGGATGTGAAACGATGTGAGGTGCGATCACGGGCACACACATATACACACACTCACTCACACACACACACACACACACACACACACACACACACACACACACACACACACACACACACACACACACACACACACACACACACACACACACACACACACACACACACACACACACACGAGCATGCAAGCTTGGAAAACAGTGTAGCAGGAACCCTTGATTTATAACACAATAGCCCAATAATCATTTATTCGACCTTATAAAGAACGTTTTTTGTGTTGCAGTAAACGGACAAAGAAGCGGGAAAAAAAGGGCAATCAAGAGCAGGGTGGATTTGCCGCTGTGTTTGGGAAGATTGATGAGCGGTTTCTGGAATGGATGCTTTGAGTTAGTCCAGTAGAAATTACATCACGTGTGTGATTTGTAAGCCCTCTTAAAACCCATGCTTCGGCCGATGACTAATTATAATGCAATCCTCACCTAATTGTCATCAAACTCCGAAAAAGTGCGTGTGTGAGCATGTTTACAGACACACCACCACAGTACGGTAGAGTAATAACACCCTTTATCCTCAGAGCATCGTCTACAAAAGATCCCATGGTGGTGGCTGTCAAAGTTAACTTTCCTCACTGACCTTATGAGCGAGGGTAATTCATTGATGTTGCCTTAATGAAATCAACAACAGGGATATTACCATGAATCATCCCATTAGGCTTACATCGGGCCCAACGTATGGCATCGCGTTAGCGCCTAAGCTTTAGCGTCTCAACGCAATAACCTTTAAAGCTTTCATCTACTCTTGGTCGGCGAAGCAGATTGCTTTGGTGACAAAATGCACACATGCACACGCACGAGATCGCACACACGCACACGCACAATTGGCAAATAATTGATCCTGTGTGATTCCGTGGTGTCCATGCGCTCCCTTGACAGCGCGGTTGTAAAAATGAATTGATGTATCAATCTTAACCTGCTGATTGATTTGTGATCTGAAAATCAATTATAATCCATTATAATAATACACTCCATTTGAAATTGGAAATCAGGCACTAAATCTGCAGATGGGCTTAAGCCTGGCGGGATGTCTATGCTTCAATTTCATTTTGATAGTTTGAATTGACTTCAAATCAAAGCCAATAGTAATTTCTGAAACGAGCTGTTTAGCGTCTACACCCGTTAACCTTGTTGTAAATCCTTCCGGTGTTATCCTCCTCTACGGAGAATAAACCGCTCTTAAAAAAAACACATTTCTGATAGTGATCCCAAGGTTGTCTGGACACTACACGGCCGAAATAGGATAGAGACAGAAACAAAACAAGCTTGTAAAATTCATTCTAAGCCCAGGACAGTTAACAGATGATTTTACACTGGGCTGCTGAGGCTGACCTTCCAGAATAGGAATCAGACCACCATACCCCAGGCCTTAATACAGACCCGACACACTGTATGCTACACACTGCAGCAACCCGTGGCCAAGCAATTCACATTTACAGGTCAACACACATGTACTACAATACGCTGGCGGAGTCGCAAGTAGATTGTCCATCACCTTCTACAGCCCAAGGACCCTTTGGTGGACAGAGAAAGAGAGCGAATTTGAAATGAGATACAGTATATCTAGGAAAGTAACAGTAAATAACACTGTATAAGTATAAGTGTAATATGTAACTGTATGAAAGCAGAAACCGTATTAGGCCAAAGAGAGCACTGACACAAAAATGTCTGGATTAAACCAGGAATTCATTGATGTTCACAATATTTTCACAGTGAAATAATTTTGGCAGGCCACTGCAATGCCTTTGCAGACCCCATAGTGTTGGTGGACCCCCAGATGGTGACCCTG
>NC_079418.1:25185486-25190486 GCF_026213295.1 Gadus chalcogrammus | reverse complement strand
ACACAGACAGAGAGATAGAGAGAGGAAGAGAGAAAGGAAGAGAGAGAGGAAGAGACAGAGCTAGCTTGTTGTTCTATGTCTGGTTCATAAGAATCCTCAATATTGATTGTTACATAATGCCATAACATGTTATGAACAGTTGGCTTCTATATATTGGATCTGGTTGAATGATATATATATACATAGTGGCATATCAGAGGCATTAACATGACATAACATCATGGATAGGCATTTATTCACCATTTAATAACCTTAACAGAGGATCCACAGGGAAAGGTCAATGCTGCAGAAAACAAATGCAAACAAATTTTTTAAATCCTTTCAAAATCCTTTGTGAAATTCAACCAAATTCATTGCTTGCCCCCGATGAATTTTCAATCAGATTGATTCCGCCAATCTGGGGAAAACACAACTACATTCGCTCAGAATAGCTTGATGTGGTGCTTTATGAATATTCAGCAGGCATGTTAATTAAATCTGATTTGAAAAGAGCAGGGGGGGAAACATTTGCGGGGGGTTGTTAATGATATAGTAATTGATGACTTCAGGAAACACAGTTTTTGTTTAAGTAAGAAAACACAAGGTTGAAAAAGGAGCGAAATCTCTCTCCTATTTTAAGCTTCTCTCTCTCTCTCTCTCTCATCTCTCTCTCTCTCTCTCTCTCTCTCTCTCTCTCTCTCTCTCTCTCTCTCTCTCTCTCTCTCTCTCTCTCTCTCTCTCTCTCTCTCCATCTCTCTCTCCCCCTCCCTCCCTCCCTCCCCTCTCTCTGCCAATGACAGGCACATGCCTCCGAGCTTGATGCTGGCCCCATTTCTCCCTCTCCCCCCCCCCCCCCCCCCCCTCCTTCCTTGTCCAGTTTCCCTGCTCTCCAATGCAGACTCCATATCTGTAGTCCATCTTTATGCTCACCGAAAATAATAATAATAACGGCATTAAATAATCATACGAAGCGATAGGTGTGTGGTTGTGCAACTTTCTTTCCTTTAGGTAAGACATTGTTGGAGGAAATGTACTTATCAGTGCCAGACCTTCACTTCCCTGCTCCGAAGAGCGCGCTCTTCTTTTTCCAACAGCATCTGTATTGCATAGTGCTGCAGTGTAGTAAAGAATAACTGGGTACACAGAGAACAATTCAATGGAAGCATTGTCGGTGAACTCCTCAATACACAGTCGATCACACTCACACTCGATCAAACATTGCAGAGACTGGGACAATCCCACTGGTGGCTTGCTAGTCCGAGTCCCCAGTTCCAGAGTGACTTGTATGAACCCTGTTTGACCCCTGGTTGGTTATTCCCCTTTCTGTAATGGGGGCTATTAACATGCTGCTTACACGAAAGCACTACACCAAAGTACACATGTTCATCATGCCCACAAAGCTGGCCCCCCATGTGTCTAGGTGTAGGAAAGCTCAAATGAGAGAGAACATAAAAAGAATAGTAATATGTTGCTGTCTTTAGTTGTTTTTTGTGTGTGCGTGTGTGTCTGTGTCTGTGTGTGTGTCTGTGTGCGTGTCTGTGTGTGTTTGTTGGGGGGGGGGATTGAGCAGTGCACAAACACAAAAACACTAACACAGGCCGACACACCAACCACACTCCCTGTCTCTGAAGCACAACCAAACACTCACACACACACACACACACACACACACACACACACACACACACACACACACACACACACACACACACACACACCACACACACACACACACACACACACACACACAGGGGCAAACACACACACACTCAGAGGCAAACACCGTGAGCAGAGTAATTCTCGGTCTGAGGACAACAGTTCCTTCTTCAGCAGATCCTGTCAGATACACTCATCCTCAGAAATGCACCAGGCTTGTCACGCACACACACACACGCACACACAGACCCCCCCTCACACACACACACACACACACACACACACACACACACACACACACACACCACACACACACACACACACACACACACACACACACACACACACACACACAGGGTTTTCCTCCAGCAAATGTCTGAAGAGTCAGGGTAAAGTATTGGGGACAGGGAGAAAAAATGAAAAAAACGTTTTTTATTTCTCTTCCCAAATGGGAGGACAGCAGAGCAGTGATTCGGAGGGGGAGGGGGGGGGGGACAGGACGTAGAGGTGCAAAGGTTTATGGGTAATGAAGAGAGGACACTGTTACATAACATCATTGGGCTAAGGTGACTTCAAACCAACACCATCATCCCGAACATCACCAGGGTGTGTGCGTGTGTGTGTGATTGTCGTTGGTGAAGAGGAGTCTTCATGTGATATTGGGGAATCTCTTCACGGCCAATGGGCTCAGATGTATTTAACGTCAATAAAGCACATGAATAATTAGGGAAACAAAAGGGGAGAAGCAGGAGAGAAGCGGTATGATTAGGGGCGCTTAAACGTGAAGCGAGCGTCGCCTTAAGCGTGTCATCTCATCAGCTCGACACAAATAAATTAAACAACAGCCACACCGTGACACATTCATCACCGTCGTACTGCTGTTTTCTATCAACATAATTAATTTCCCCCCTCCGTCCTCTCTCTCTCTCTCTCGCTCTCTAGTCATCCCGTTATCTCGGTCTCTCCCTCTTTCTTTTTTTAACATTCACTAGTGAAGTGGGGGAATAATGGGTTGACAATGCTACGAGCATCGCTTTGTGACGGGATGTGAAAGGAGGTTAACACACCGAGGGTGCCTTTCCTCCCTGCACTTCACGTCGACAACGGCGCTCCACCAAACAGACGAACAAACAGCGACCGGGGAGAGAACACTTCTGTCCTTTGGCTACCCGCCATGCAACGCTGTTTCCTTTGGTGTCCTGCAAATGACATTTTCCTCTGTGCTGCTCAAACGCTGGCGTGGCAGCGGAGATATACCGTCCTATATTTAGAAGAAACGCTAAAAGCTATTCAAAAGAGCAGGAGAAAGAAGAAAAGGAAAAAAGAATAAAAAACTGCCAAGCCACACACACACACACACACACACACACACACAACATTTGAGGAATCGCCTGGAAAAGAAGGCAGGAGTGGTTTGCAGCGGAGCTTGCCAGCACTTGATAAGATTCCCCAGGATACCCCAGCAGGAGGGTTCAATCTTTGTTGCCATTTAAAACCATGAAGGAAAAAAGAACTGGAACTCGACACGCACTTACAGTAACAAACAAAACAAGCACAATTTGTTTTTGCCATAGCAGCATTGCAGACACTCTGCGATTCAGTGTGACGCGTGTTAGCCCCACATGGCCCGACGGCGAGCTCATATACTTAGGGCATGTATTGTTTGTTTATCCGTGGCCTATTATTACATCTGTTTTTGTATCTATTTGTTTGGTTCCGGCACCTCGGTTAGGCGTGTTTGCCGGTCGCCTCTCTGGAAGGTCCAACGCTCAGTGACTACCCATCCTAAAATTGTTTTTGTCTGTTCTCTTTCTGTAGTGCTTGCTTTAGAGCTTTGTTGTGTGTTGGACGGCAGCCTGTGTTTTCTCCCCCCGGTGAAACCGAGGGGGTGCTGGCAACACTGTAAACAAACTAAGCTCCACGTGACGCAACATAACTGGACCTGACTCGTTGGTGAGCCACGCTCGCTGGTACGGGCACTTGGTGTTCTCTCCTGGAGTCACAGCACCCGATTCTCCACTCCACTCATCCCTTCCTGCCCTTCCGCCATTTTGTCTCCTCTCTCTCTTACAAGTAGGGACACTCATCTGTATGTTTGCGTTGTGCCTCCTTTGGAAGGTTGATAGGGTGGGGGAGGGGGGGATAAGGGTAAAACTAAGACCAGTGACACGCTCACGCATATATAAACAGGGTCACCTGGAGATTGTTGAAACTGCAATAACCATCAACAGATACGTGTATTGAGTGCTGAGTGGGGGTATCCACTGCTTTGCAATTAAAGCAGTTGGCTTTCTTTGGACTCGTGGCTTAAGATAACACTGTGTGGTTATATGGAGAACCCGGGGTTAGCGCAACACATGATGCCATTGGCTCAACTGGAGATCAGATCTGATTGGCTAAAGAAGATGGAATGTTCATATGCATTCATAAAATGTTGGCGTTCTCATACATCTGGTATACGTTTGTGCCAATTCAGCGATCTTTAAATGTATGCAACAGCATCCGCCAATGCTTTAGACGTGCATATGTGCATCCCTAAAAATGCACCATTGCAACATGGGGCCTTCATCTATCACATGAGGTCTTGGGCAGTGGGTATAGAACCACAGCATCTAGCCCCATTTCTGTGCAAGTAAGAGCGACCACATTGTGATGAAAGAAAAAACTATTAGAGAGGGAGAAAAAACTGTGAGAAGGAATGCAAATAACTGAAAGGAAACTGGGGCTTTAGGAAAAGGAGGAGAAGGAAGGTTTACCAATCGAATCTAACTGCAAGGCAATAGAGAGCGCTAGACACTGGATGGAAGAGCGAGCACGAGAAGGATTATGGTGGCGAGAGAGAGAGCGAGAGAGAGAGAGCAATGGAGGGAAGGAGGAGAGAGTGAGGGAGAAAATGAGGGAAATAGAGGAAGGAAAAGGAATGAGGAACAGGGAAAGAGTGAGAGCGCACGATAGAATAAAGGATACAACAGAGAGCTAGAGATAAGAGAGAGGAATAGAGAGAGTGATTAATTAAGAGAGGGCAATAACGTGAGAGTTAGAGACACATCAACAAAGAGCAATAGAGAGAGCAGGACAAGGGAGAGAGAGAGAGAGAGAGAGAGAGAAGGAAGAGAGAAGAGAGAGAGAGAGAGAGAGAGAGAGAGAGAGAGAGAAGAGAGAGAGAGAGAGAGAGAGAGAAGAGAGAGAGAGAGAGAGAGAGAGAGAGAGAGAGAGAGAGAGAGAGAAGAGAGAGAGAGAGAGAGAGAGAGAGAGGAGAAGAGAGAGAGAGAGAGAGAGAAAGAGAGAGAGAGAGAGAGAGAGGAGAGAGAGAGAGGAGAGAGAGAGAGAGAGAGCGAGAGAGAGAGAGAGCAAGAGAGGAGAGA